>NC_051212.1:6920637-7225637 GCF_015220715.1 Pygocentrus nattereri
AAGAGGGGGACTGACCAAGTGGCAGTTTACTACCTTTATTTCTACTATAACTACTGATGATTTACCCAGTATTACAGATCCTGTGTAGTTATTATGTAGTTACTGTGTAATAAATTAGTAGTAAAACAAATTGCTTTGGGGAAATGAAATGCATTTAATCATTGTCATAGAACTCACATGGGGGTGTCTGCTGTTCTGTCACATTACAGACTGGTTTAAAGCTGAAAGCGGTTACAGTTTCACAGCAGTAACAACAGAAATGCTGGCTACATGTTATTAAAGTTGGCAGATACAGTGTAATAATGTCTTAATGTAAGTTATTACAGACTTCCTTTTACTGCTGAACAAAGCTGCTGTTCCAGTCTGATTACAAACTTAATTACTCTTGTTATTACCTATGTGTAATTACATGAGAGAGAACAGGCTGTTTCAGCTGTGAAGCTACACTTGTGTAATTACTGAAGTTGATACACATGTGTAATTACATAGGCTGCACTTCTATAATCCACCTGTAACATTGATTGCATCATTAGTAGTTACATAGTTGTTAACATGTAATTACGCAGCTATTAGAAACACTTAATATAAAGCAGGACAGTTTATTTTTTTGTGCACAGGCATCAGACACCTAGCCAGCCTGTAAGACGATGGACCGACTGAGTTTTATAGCTGGACTGATGCCGAGATTAGACCAGTGACAGGTGTGATAGACGTGACCATGTAGAGATAAACAGGAATAGACAGAGCAGAATGTCCTAAATCCAGTCACAGTATAGATGACACTGCACTAAACACCTCACGGGGCTACATTCATTCATCTTTCTCTACTTTAATTCTATAGGTAGCCATAAATGATGGTGAATCAAATGTAAACGATTGTTTAGAATTACTGACTACTGGCTGTTTCTGATGCCTGTTAACCCCTTAAGGGTTAAGCTATGGTTCTATAAGCTGAGAGTAGCTCCATTAGTTTGCATTGAAGTCCTTGTAGCTACTGAATAACAAGCGTTAGGCTGCGTTTACACGCAGTGGCCCAGATCTGACATTTTCAATTCCGATCTGAGACGCTTTCATACGTGGGACCCGAATCCGAGCCGTATCCGATTTGCGGCAACGCGACTCCATCTGAACAGCCAGATCGGAATTCGTGCGCCTTTTACTTAGTCCAACTCGACATTCGTCACCATCTCACGTTGCTGAGACTCAAACATTTCGGCCGATGTTTCTGTACCAAAAATCAGAGGAGACCCATCGCAGCGTTTGAAGAGGTTTAGAACGAAGCGGCCGGAGGAGGAACCAAAGAAGTGCCTGTGACCGAACACCAGGCCCTTTTTACGGCGAACTGGAGCACACTGTGGGTGATGAGACCAGCTGTCAACCACTGGATCTTCATAATCGCTCCTGTAATGCTGGTGAAGATGACACTGAAGCTCCGGCGAGTGACAGGTGTTCACTGGCCTTCATGGCTGTTGACCACTGGACAAGCCGCCGCGTGAAGCTCTGCTCTTTGCATGCGGGTCGGTTTAGGAGCTCATCTGTTCAGACTGTCGCATACAGATCATATTTAAACGATAATCTGAGCAGCCAGACAACAAAATCAGATTCAGGCCACTTCTACCTGCTGTGTGAACGTAGCCTTAGTGTGTAATACACCTGGAACGTTAAGGGGTTCAAGTGTACCCTGGTTCTGAAGAGCGGTGACACTCCAGTGTCGGAATTCACAGGGAGAGCGGTGGGCAGCCCTATCCATGTCGCCCGGGGAGCAGTTGGGGGTTAGGTGTCTTGCTCAAGGACACCTCAGTCATGGACTGTCGGCCCTGGGGATCGACCCAGCAACCTTCCGGTCACAGGGCCAGATCCCTAACCTCCAGCCCACGACTGGCCCAAATATGTATTCTTTGTACTGCTGTCCAACATTTGACATTTTTGGGACCTTTTCAGACTGTAGTACAAAAGTTGTAAAGAAAAATGTAATGTAAACAAAGCAAAGCTTAATATTTTGGACGATCACTTTTCACTTTCGGACAGCCGACAATATTTTCCTTGATGGTTCTGAAAAAAGTTAGTCTGGTGTTCCGGTTCTACATGTCTAATTATTAGTAGTAAATATTGTTAGTATTATTTCTTAATTGTTGAATTAATTATGTCTTCCCATTTACTACTGTTTTGCTGAAATGCCTGCAGATGGCATGACACACCTTGGACAGCCTGTTCAAGCCTTTCTCACTGTGTGTGGCGTAAACAATAGAGGAATTTAACCGTTATTACTCAGTGCAGCAGTTTTGACAGGCCTCTGTCAGATGGATCATGGCTGTAGCCCTAAAGGTTCAGAAACGCCGGGCAGAGCGCAGCGGGCAGTGGCCCATTTAATTAGCACTGAATTTGCTCTCTCACTTCACTGTCGCCCAGCGCACCCCTGGGAATGCCACCGCAAAACTGAGAGGATGTGGTTCTGCGTATGACTCTCGTTCCTGCAGCACTTGTTTGGAAAATCCAGCACCGTTTTTCACATTTCTTCTTTATTGATAAATAAACCTTTCCACCTTATCAAAGCAATCTTTTCGATCTTTAAGCCTTTTTTTTTTAAATACTGACCAGGAACTTCCTCCTGTTAGAGTCTGATAACACAGAAGTATTGATGTTGAGATCTAAATCCACTTGAAATATGGCGCTGATTTTATCTTTGACCTTAATCGTTTCTCATTGCAAAGCTACAATTAAAGACTTTGGTGAAACACTGGATGCTCGTTTATCGGCTACAAATAAGACACGCTAACCCTACAAGACGCTGAGAAATTAATCCTCCGGGGTCCATAAACTTGTCTACTCGTCAAATTTGATGTTTTTTTTTAAATCTGTGTCTGTGTCTTTGTGATGATCCAGCTCAGAAATCCAGTTCAAACACTTCCTGTATCTGTAGAACTGCCCTTTCCATTCCATCTCATCACAAGATCATACGAGACTCACATCTGGAGTTATGAGCCTATGAAGAGGGGCTGAGATACACGTCATCTGCCTCTGTGTGGAACTGGTGGATTTGTGTGTCCATCAGCTAGTATCACAAATGACTGTGATGTTACTGGCCTGGAACATGGTATCACTGCAGTGTGGTGTCACTGGTCTGCAATATGATGTCACTGGCCTGGATTGTGATGGCGCAGACCTGGCCTGCGATATGATATAACCGGCATGGTACATATCACTGACTTGGAATGTGATGTCACTGGCCTGGAATGTGATGTCACTTGCCTGGAATGTGATGTCACTGACCTGGAATGTGATGTCACTGGCCTGGAATGTGATGTCACTTGTCTGGAATGTGATGTCACTTGCCTGGAATGTGATGTCACTTGCCTGGAATGTGATGTCACTGACCTAGAAAGTGATGTCACTGGCCTGGTATATAATGTTATGTTTTTAACTGGTTAATCACGCTGTGAGCTTTTCGGAATGCTTGATTTTAATTGCTGCCCACTGATGGCTTTAGGAAGCACGTTGTCTTAAAAATGTCTTTACTGCAGTGGTATCTTCTTGAAAAATAAATATTTAAAATTTGTTCTTTTTTTTTAATATTTGAGATTCAAACTAAAATTCAGGTTTTTTTTTTTTTTTTTATCCCAGTTGACTGCACAGCTCCTAGCCTGAAACACACTAGGAGCCATAGCAGCGGCTTTAAACATTCAAATGGAAATTTTTATTCACTTGACAAACTGAATTTGACAAATATTCAAATTTCAAAGTTTTACTTTGACAGTTCTTGTTTCATATAGTGTTCGTATTTCATCCAAAACCTTTATCCCTCACCTGCTTCGCTCTGCCGCCACCTCCACAGTGCTCCATGCAGGGCCTGAGTGTCTGAGTGGGAGGGAAAACAAAAACACTGAATTCTGCTGTAATGTAATGCAGCTTAAGAGTTTATCGGGTTGAAATTGGTGTTGGCCGTGATGAGCCGCTGCACTTCATTTCATTACCGTCCCCATAAACACACATTCTCAACATGAACAGGCGTGCTCTTCAACACAGTCCGGTCTTGGGGCTCCTGCGCCGTATTTAGGGAGCGTACGAAATTCCAGCGTGTGTTCTCGGACTCTGGGTACAGCATGTTTTTCAGTGATATGCCGGGGGGATGGGGGTCCTTTTTCTGCTTTGTTGTCCTGAAAGAATGGATTTTTTTCCACTTGCATAAACATAACATGCTGAATTGTGCTTTGGTTTTCTGTGCAGGGAGCGCGTACAGAGAGTGCCTGGAGAACGGAACATGGGCTTTCAAGATCAACTACTCCAGCTGTGAACCCATTTTAGAGGAAAAGGTGCGTGCTGTTTCATCACAATGTGAGAAAGCCCTGAAGGTGACCTTTTTATGTTTATTAGCCGGCATCTGAATATTATTCACTAGTGTTGCTAATGGTGACGCATTATTAACACATTAACATGTTAAATTATTGACTGCCGTTGTTGTTATTATCACTGTTTATTAAAGCTGCTAACGCATTTTCCTAGTTTTACCCTGCAAACCCTCCGCAGTTCCAGCCTGAAGCCCAGCTGCTCATGTGCTGTTGCTGTGTCTCTGCGACTCTGGCCAATAGGGTCTCGTGATCTTATAATGAGAACAACCATGACAAATTTCAGGCTATGTGTAGGTGGGAACTTGGGAATGACTTATTGGTGTGAAACAAACTGGGGCTCAAAGTATGGGGCGATCAATAATGGGCCTTGTTCTCCGACATCCTCCTAAGTTTGTTCTTAAACGTGTTCTTGAGAAAGGTCCTAAGAAAAAGTCTACGTCAGATGTGGGGAAGTCAATGTACACCACTGTTAATGTGCACCACCGTTAGCCTGGCACTGACTTAACACTGCAGTTCCAATATTACACTGTTTGGAGCATCTGAATATTCAGGACTGAAGCCTGGCCCTGACAGTATAACATGTTATTAACACTACTTATAATGCATTATATTAACAATTCATACTGCATAATAAACATGGCTATAAAGTGTAATTCATTTTCATAAATATTTATAACCATGTTCGTAACGCCTTATGGATGCATGATAACGTTATAAATGTGTTTATAGATGCTTACCAACGTAACAGTCATAGAAAGTGTTAGCGAAATTTCTTGTTAAGAACAGTTGGTGAATGAGACCCATTGTCTAATGGACAACTAGCCTGCTGGTAGCACATCGTCGCTGCCCAAAGGAAACCATGTTTCTCCATTTTTGTTGATTTTTAGTTTTCTACATCATACCAACCCACCAGCTGTCCTTTACATTGTGTAAAAATTTCATGATGAACGGACCAATCGAAATGCTTTAAATTCACTTGGAACAAAATCTCTTTACATTGACTTACATTGAAAGGTAGGAGGGTTTTTGCCCTCTCCTGTAAAGTTACTATTTTGGAGATACTTGTTTTTCATTGCACAGAGATGACGTGGATGTTGTATAAGTTGGGGTGAAAAGTTCCACCACATTACATCACATGTAGTAAAAATCAATGTTACCTCTTACAGTTCCATTAGGTAATGATAGTGGTCCGCTAGCTAGCTTAATTTCCATGTGTTCTCGATAGCCCTCTAGACTTTGAAGGAAATTTGGGGTGGAATTTAGAGGACATACTTATGTTAGCAGCTTTTTAGCACAGCCCAGACATGTATTCCCTTTGAGACTATAGTCACAGCCTGTGGTTCAAATAGAGCTTTTAAATAGTAAAAATAGTTCAATAGTTCAACCTTGAATTTAGAAGTAAATCGTTTTAGAACAAAGTATTTAACCTTCAAGATTGACTCTACCAAAAACTATCATAACTCTACCCAAACTTTACCAAATGTTTCAGTAGTGACTGAAAACACTGGTGAATGTTAGAGTCTTTGTAAAAACTGTGTAAGTGGGTTTTAAGAAGACATTTCATCTTAAGAGCGGTTGGTAAATGAGGCCCATTGTCTAGTGGACAACAAAACTGTTGTTGGCACATGGATGTAGCATAAGTTGGGGTGACAACTGTGGCTCACTTTGAGCTCTAAAAAGCAGCCAGTATGTGTCTCATAACTAGCAAACGCAGCTTTGAACAGCTGTTCACACATAAAACGATCGTATTTTTCATCAAAACATGACGATTCTTAATGTTCCACACTGACTTTCAGACTTTGGGGCACAATTGCTTCCAAACAATGGGATCTAACTGCTCACCATGTGGCCATGAGGGACAGGGATGCAGCCTCACTTCCTGCTGTACAATGTAGGGGCGTGGCTAAAACAAAGCTCCGCCCACACACTACAACTCTGTGTTTTGGTAGTGACATGAAAACATGGGACAGCAGTTTTTGGAATAAAATGTCTGTATTTCAAAAATAAATTCATGAAAAATTATTATTATTGAAAAAAAATGTTTGAAACTAATAATAAATCCGGATGAAAGTCTCCATAGTTTGCGTATATTTAATATATTTCCATTTGTTTACTTGACTTATTTACTTTCCAAGCCTCACCACAAGCATTTCAATGCATAAATGTCCTGACATGTGGTGCAAATGACAAATAAACTTGAAACTTCAAGTTATTTTTAAGCTTTATGAATGGAACAGAATCTTCCGGAATGGTCAAATGTGAACATATAAGATAAACATGCGTAACCGCAATTATTTTAATAGACATTAAACAACAATAACACGGTCATTCAACTGAGCTCAGTTATTCTTTTGAAATAGGGCTACAGTGCTGCCTCATAGTCACTCAGATGATGTGGATTATTTTCTGGACTGGTTTTATATGTGGTAGGTTTATCAGAAGTGATGTTTGGAAAAGTGATTATTTTTCTAAATGCAAACACTTGAGAACACCTTGAGCCTCGGCTCTCCACCGCGCAGAGCCGAGGAACGCCCCGGGGCCCAGCTCTGAGTTCTGATCAGGAGAACAGGACGGCTGTGTTGTGGGACGAGGCTTGGGTGAAGGACACTGCCAGAGGTGGTTTGCTTTAACAGAGCCGTTTTTGCTCCGTTTCAATTAGACGAGAGCGCTAAGGAAACCGAATGAGTCATCATTTCTTATAACAGTCAGACTTGCTTTAGGCTAACGCTACTAACTGGCACCGCAGTACATCAGCTTATTCCCAATTATCCTACTGTAGCTGCGGGTTAGAGTTTTATCCTTTAATCCAAGTATTGAGTTTTACTGTGGGAAAATTTTGTTGATGCAGATGTTTGCTGACAGAATATATGCTCCTCATTAACTCCTCAGCATTTCCAGTCCTTCTCCTTTCCACACTGGTATTATAATACATACCACTGTACAATCAGCTGAAAATGAATGAATCACTGACTCATGTGTCTCTGCGACTCTGGCCAATAGGGTCTCGTGATCTTATAATGAGAACAACCATGACATATTTCAGGCTATGTGTAGGTGGGAACTTGGGAATGACTTATTGGTGTGAAACAAACTGGGGCTCAAAGTATGGGGCGATCAATAATGGGCCTCGTTCTCCGACATCCTCCTAAGTTTGTTCTTAAACATGTTCTTGAGAAAGGTCCTAAGAAAAAGTCTACGTCAGATTCATGACGTGTTCTTAGTGTGTAGATTACGTTGTTACTAAAACTGCGTGAGTTTTAAGAAGAAATTTCAGTACCACTTTCTATGAATGTCACCTTTGTAAGCATCTATAAACACATTCATAACATGTTATAATGCATTCATAAGGCATCATAAGCATGGCTATACATATTTATAAAAATGCATTACGTTATAGCCATGCTTATGATGCATCATGACTTGTTAACATAATGCGTTATAAGGACCGTTCATAACACGTTATAAGAGCTCATAAGCTGTATTTGTATTAGAAGTTGTATTTGTCTGCTTGTATTAGTCACACTGGTATTATCACTGCACAATCAGCTGAAAATGAATCACTGAGTCATGTTTCTACAGAACTTGTCACAGTTATGAAACTATGTTATATAGGGATGATGAGTGAATATGAATCATAGCAGTTCAGCAGCATTTTCTGCTTCATTGTAACAATTTTATATTCTGACTTTCCAGGTATTCTGGTGTTTGTTGGTCCCCATTAAACCCAGATTACTTTGTCATTTGTATCTGCAGTTAGTTATGATTTGTACATGCAGTTCTAATGTACCTTGTAGTGTAGATATCGGAGAGCCAGCCTGCCACTCGCAGTGATGTCCACCTGATAGCAGCGTTAAAGCTGCACTATGTAAGTTTTCAAAGCTGAAAGCAGTATCATTATTATGTGACAAGAATATAAACAGGCTAAAATATGATGAGTGTGAGCTGCCGTGAGTCGCCCTGTAAAGAAAACCTCGTATCTGCAAATTGGTAACTTTACAGGAGAAGGAAAAAAACATACTTTGCTTTTAATGGAAGTCAATGGAACCAGACGTCTTTCCAAGTCATTTTGGGCCATTTCTGTTGGTCCATTCATCATGCAATGTGCATGCAATGTAAAGAGTAACAGGTTTTTTCAAATTATGACAAACTGAAAAAGGACAAAAATGGAGAGACAAGCTTTTCTTCTGGCAACAGCGATATTAACGTCAGACACAGCCTCAAAAACAAGATCCGACTTGATGTTTAGGCCTCAAATGGTCTCAAAATCAACATTACACTAATGACAATGTGATGACAGCAGTAGATAATTCACTCACATCCTCAGAGACGCGTCCTTCACCAAGTTTAGACTGAGTTCTCATTGAGTTCTCTTTGAATTCTCTTCCATTCGACCCACTCGCAGTCGTCGGATACATCCACATCCCACTTAACAAAGCGCTACACGTCTGTGTGCAGGTACACAAGGGGAACTCGAGAGGTGTCCAAATCCTGTAAACTTACATATCATAGCTGTAAATGAACTTCATCTTTTAAATGAAGTTTGTTCTGAGGTTTTCGCAGCCAGAGGGGTTTTAAGCTCAGCCCAAACACCACAGCAACTGTCATGTATTTAACCTCTTGTGCTCCAGGGTGCGTTTTGGTTGGTCCATCTGAGTTTTCGTGACCAAATTATAAGTCGACTTATTCAGTAACTGCATGAATTAAATGTCCATCCACCCATCCATCCATCCATTTTCTAAGCCGCTTCTCCGTCAGGGTTGCGGGGGGGTGCTGGAGCCTGGATACACCCTGGACAGGTCGCCAGTCCATCGCAGGGCAGACAAACAGACACAGACAGTCACTCACACCCAGGGGCAATTTAGCAAGTCCTGCATGTCTTTGGACTGTGGGAGGAAACTGGGGAACCCGGAGGAAACCCACGCAGACACAGGGAGAACATGCAGACTCCACACAGAGAGGACCCCAGTCACCCGGCCGGGGAATCGAACCCAGACCAAAGCCAGTCAAATCGCTTCCCTCAACAACTGTTAGCTGCTTTATGGGCGCGTCGCTAAACTGTATGGGCCAAAAGTGTAGGTCTACAGTTCAAAGATATTTTACTGCAAAGGCTAAACCGGCATCTTCATAAAGTTCAAGCCTGAGTCTGTTGTAGGAATCCATACCCTCGATCACCCTCGGTTGTAGGGGGTGGACTAGTAGTGGGCACACAGAAGACATGGCCGTCTTATGAAGTGTTATGTAGTGACCTTTGTGTTCACTGTTGTCTTTACAGAGGAAGTACCCGATGCACTACAAGATCGCCCTCATCATCAACTACCTTGGACACTGCATATCTGTGGGAGCTCTCGTGGTGGCTTTTGTTCTGTTCCTCTGCTTGAGGTAAACTCATCATACGTCCAAAGATGAAGGTTTTTTTTTTTTAGCCCATTTTTATTGTAATTTGTAGACTCTTCATAAAAATATTGCTGCTGTTGGAACAAAACCTTGCATCCCCATTTTTTTTGTTTTTGACAGAATTTGAAAGTGCCTGACAACAGCGATATATTCCAGTTCCTGCTGTTGGGATATGTTCCCAATGTTCTTAAATTCTTAAATAACTCTAAAACAGACACATCAACCAGGATGTACTACATCATTTTGCAAAGTGGAGTCTGTCTAACTCAAAATGTTCCAAATAGGAGGAGTGCATTTAGCTAATGTTGAGTGTGGTCATGCAGGCTGATTGGGTGTAATGAACAGCTACCGGCTCTCCAGGAAAAAAAGCACCATTATGTTTCAAATCGTATGTCTGGATCCTTTTAAGACGGCCAAATCAGTTTTTCAGTTCTGAGAAGGGAAGGCGCCACTGCCCTCGAAATGCTCTCCGAAACTTATGTGAAAAGTGTCTCCACCACTTCAGCACGTTTCTACTGAGAAATGCAAACAGGCAGTATAACAGCATAATTAGACCAACAAGGCAGGATTTCCAGACTTTCTCTGATAGAGCAGCTGTTTTTCAGTAAGGTTTTTAATACAGGTCTAACTACTAAGCACAACACCATCATACCAACATGTTACAGGTAAACTAAAGCAATAGGCCCCGAGAGGCCCGGCCTTACTGTGATTATATCACAGGTAAAATTACTGTAGCGTATGGCCTCAGGTGACAAACTGTGACAACACAAAATATGGTCAAAAATTATATATATATATATATATATATATATATATATATATATATATATATATATATATATATATATATATATGTGTGTGTGTAAATTGTAATTACTAAGTAACAATAACCGCAATAAATGATTCTTCCACCAAAGAACGTAGAGTTTGCTGAAATGTTTCAGTTGCCCATCGTTTTATATTGCACTCATTTCATGAACTGAAATGATAATGAAAATATTATAATATAGCACTATATAATATAATAACTATATTAAATATAGCATTTAAAGTAAAATCCTCCATAGTTTTTGCTCACCAGTGCGATAAAGTGTGATACTGCTGGTTTCCTGCTACTATTATCTCTATGTAATTGCCTTAGGATCAAGGTAACTGTGCAGCCCATTTGTTTTCCCACCCTAAATTCAACGCTGTTTGAAGCAGATCTAAAAACATGTATATCGGAACATGTAAGACATTTAAGTAACATATGTTTTACTTTTTATATTGCAGTTTTACAGTGAATCATTTAGTTAATACTTCAATCCAAAGCCAAACGATTAGAGCTGAGTGGTTTGTGGAAACTCTCTAACTGTGATTCTTCTGACTAACAATTTAAATGCAGTTATTATTATTAATTTAGATCAAGCTTCAGGTGTTTTTGGCCGGGAAAACCAGCATTACCATTTTTGTAGGCTTGAGGCCCAGTACTGCTAGAGATGGGTGATGTAATATCACAGTAATTCAGGCATGCATGATATGTCATAATATTTATTTTTTCTGACATCTGATGAATTAGAACAGACAAAGTAGGACCGCGTTTTAAAATACTGTCATAAACTATGAATCCAGTTACTTGTATTCAACATTTCGCAGACCGTGCTGCACTAAATCAAATGAAATGGGACGAATTACGCTCTCTTTTTAATTAAACATGCAGTTGGGAAGGGATTTGAAGAAACACACATTGTGACATTTTGTAATTCATCACAATAATAATATTTCTCAGAAGGAGAACAGTTTCTTGTCAAACGTCCCTCAACATTTGATTTAGACTCTTTTTAGGCTGAAGTCGCTTCTTATTTGCCAGCTTCTTGTTCGGATTTTCCCGTTCCACCTTAAATTCTGCCCGAGGTGCCAGAATGCAACTGCTAGACCATTTAAGGTGGAACGGGATTAATTCAATCAAGAAGCTGGCAAATGAGAGACTGACTTCAGCTCCATGACTTTTAGTGTTTAAAAGTTTCTCACTGCAGATTAACCGTATCAGGAAACCAGCTGGGGTGTTTAAAAACGCAAATAAGTCCCTTCGTCTGCAAACGATCGATTTCTGTCTTTCTTTTAGCATTTTCATTAGCTACTAGCTAGACAAGCTCTCTTCCAACCTTCAGGATTAAAAGCTGAATTAGCAGTCATGCCTTAACTCCAGCGTTTGAGACCATTTATTGCTATTGCTGTTAGAACACAAAATTATTTTGACCTAAAAATCGAATTCTGCTGTGGAGCTGCAACAGGGCATTAAAAGAGCTGCGTGTTGCCAACACTCGACATAGACTATAATTAAATGTGCAGCTCTTGGCATTAAAAAAAATTGCACTTTTTAAATTGTGATTATGATATAAAAACGATGAACATTTCATTAATTTCATCAACGTTTATTTTATAAACTGATTTTTACATTCATCAAGATGACCCTTCCTACTCTTCCTGCATACAGATTTGCTGGACAGAAAAGCCACTACCCTGACCTTTTCTAAGAATTTCTGTTCTTAGCTTTGGTCAGTAATTGAGGGGCCTGAAGAAGGTAGCAGCTCAAAGCAGTGGAAAGTGATTTCCACTGATTAGTTAAGAAGCCTAGACTTAATAATATCTTTTAAACTGGTGATGTGGATGCCCTGCAATTAGCTTGCTGTGGTTGCTTTTTCTCTGAATTTTCAAACCAGCTAATACAAAAGCTCGAGACAGATTAAAAAAAAAGCACTAAAGAACATCTTATGTAAGTTTTAAATGAAAGGAACCAGCTTTTTGAGAAGATGAAGGCTTGCTTCCTATTTCTATTATTACATTCAGTACATTGGTCCCACTTCAACTTGACCCGAGATATTTGTAGTGAGTCATACTCAATAGGCTGACTTTTGATGTTGGTCAGACAAGGTGAGGTGCTGGTATTACAAATGAGTCATAGGCTAGGATACAGTAACCTTTCAGTGACCAGAACTCTTGTCCTGGGCTTCTTCTTCAAACATTAGAATGAACTGCTTGGTGTCAAGGTCAGGTCAGCGCAGCTCTGTGTTTGTGACAGTGAGCAGCATGAATCTTCAAAAACAAGCAGGCTTATTGTTATGGACTCCATACAGGTCCAAAAGTCAAAGACCACCCTTCATTTATACAGTTTCCAGTTTAAGTGCAGGTTGCTTATTTTACCATAAGATGTTTCTGAAAGGATTACATATAAGACAATCCACTTGTATGAATAAGGAGGAATTCAAATTAAAATACGATACTCGAAAATGTGGCTCCTAGCAACCACCTGGAAGACCTGGCAGACCCCAAAACTGCCCCCATCAGATAACCAGCACTGAAAGCTTTTATCTCTGGGAGAGAGGAGAAGATCAAGCTGCTTCAGATCTGAAAACATCCACAGGTGTTTCTGTCCATCCTTCCACTGTGAGAAGACCACTCAGCGCTGAGGGTCTGAAAGGACGTGTAGCTGATCAAGAAGAACCTCACTGAGGAGACGGACACACCAAACAAAGAAGCTGAACGATGGACTGACCACCCCAGAGTCCAGACCTCAACACCACTGAATGGGTTTGATTACTACAGAAAACGAGCAGACTGAGCTTTGGAGACGTGTCTGCAGAAGTTGAAAGTGGGTCTCCTGAAGAGAATGGAAGATGGAATAAAAAAGGCAAAGGGTGGACACACTACGTATTTTGATATTATAAGTTTCATATCATATTTAATTGTTGGGACGTATGTGTAACATGTCTTCTCCTTCTTTCAGATGTTTTGCTGAAAAATGAACGTAAAGAGCTGTCTTGTCTGGGGATTAAATAAACGAAGGATGGTCTCTGACTTTTGTTCTCTACTGTACAAGGTTTAGTAGTTTGAGAGTAGCTTTCAAGTAGCATAAGACACCCGTGAACCACGTGCACTAGGCCTGCTCCAAAACATTTGCTTGGTCCTGCATGATGTATTCATATAATTATGCATTTAATTCTGCTTAGAACTGCAAATGGCCAAATCGAAGTCCTCTTGTAATCTAATCTGTAGGTTTTTCCCCCATTGATTCCAGGAGCATCAGGTGCCTTCGGAACGTCATTCACTGGAATTTAATCACCACCTTCATTCTGCGGAACGTGATGTGGTTTCTGTTGCAGCTGATTGACCACAATATCCACGAGAGGAACGAGGTGTGTTAACCTTCTGATGCCCGTTATACTTTCCTCCTCGTCTCATCACGACTGCACCGAGCGATAACTCCCTCCTCACTTCTCACTAGTTCTGTCTTTCAGAAACCTGTCCTGCAGTAACTGTGTCTGGTAAAGGCTTCATTACAGTCTTAACAGCTTTAAGATGCAGCCTCACACTGATTAATTGTACTGTCAGCTCACTGAAGATCTTCATTACGTAATCGTGAGTGGTATCACGCTTGCAAAGTGTTGCGTGTCCTCCAGCATAGCGCTCCTTGGTCAGCAATAACACTAACAGACTCAGCGGTACCAGATAGGAATGTAGCGAGATTCAAGATTCAATTCGATTTTTTTTTATTTTAAATCTTAAAATTATTGTTAGCAGACGTATTTGTGTCATGCTGGAGTGTGTGGTGTACAGTGGTGGTTGAAGTACACAAATCATGTACTTGAGATAAAGTGGAGATACTCAAGGTAAATATTCCTCCAGTAAAAGTCAAAGTTCCTCCCTTTAGACCTCCACTTGAGTAAAAGTACTAAAGTATTTACCTTCAAATGTACTTAAGTATAAAGTAAAAGTACTAAAAGAGTAATTCTGGCTCTGATGTCCTGTTATCATTTTTATAACCAGACTGGCTTCATGAACTCATTTCAGGTGAAAGTCCTCCAGCGTCTCTCTTGGTAAACCAGTCTTTTAATAGAATGTTATTAATTAGTGATGCTGACGTCTATTAAAATGATCAGAAGCACAAAACACTGAAGGTAAACAGTTTCCATCAGGGAGAACCGAGTGGCTCTGAAATCACTTTTTACACACAAGCAAAGTTTCAGTTTCAGATTTATTTACAACTTAGTTCCAAGTTTAAGTTGAATAAAAACTGGCTTTAAACTCAGGATCACAGATGAGCTCCTTTACTATGTTGATCTGTAGGCGTCTGTTCATAAACATAAACCAGCCCAAACTCATTTACTATAAAATGAAATGGTGTTTGTAGAAATTCAGAAAAAAGCCGCGTCAGTCTCGACTGCATATGTGGACATATTTCTATATTGTGCTCTATTTACACAAAGTTAGGTTAGTTCATCATTTATGTTGAACAGACTCTCCCAAAGTTTTACGCTGCTGCGCTGACGTTGAACCGCGTGCTGCACTGGGTCGGTATGACCAACAGGTCAAAACCAGCTCTAAACAAAGTGACCGCTGGGCCCTGATTGGTGCTCTGGCTTTGCGCTTCTTTCGTTCTGGGCGAGTGATTAGAAACTATTTTAACTTTCCGTTTTTAGCTGTTTAGCTCTGTTTACTCCCGGTCACTGAGGATTCTCTTGTGAGCGCCCTCTGCTGTTTTTCAGTCTTTTTTTTCGCTATAACGTGGGAAATGGCCAGTCTGCTCATAAACTGCTTCTGGCATTATATCCTCTGGGATATGAACATTACACTGGTGAAAAAGTTATAATTCTGAAAATAGTGTTTGACGTCAAAATTGTTTTAGTTTACATTTGGTGCACTTCATGTACTAGTAATGTACTAGTGTTTACTAGTCATGTACTGGTGTTTACTAGTCATGTAGTGGTGTTTACTAGTCATGTACTGGTGTTTACTAGTCATGTAGTGGTGTTTACTAGTCATGTACTGGTGTTTACTAGTCATGTACTAGTGTTTACTAGTCATGTACTGGTGTTTACTAGTCATGTACTGGTGTTTACTAGTCATGTACTAGTGTTTACTAGTCATGTAGTGGTGTTTACTAGTCATGTACTGGTGTTTACTAGTCATGTAGTGGTGTTTACTAGTCATGTACTGGTGTTTACTAGTCATGTACTAGTGTTTACTAGTCATGTACTGGTGTTTACTAGTCATGTACTAGTGTTTACTAGTCATGTACTAGTGTTTACTAGTCATGTAGTGGTGTTTACTAGTCATGTACTAGTGTTTACTAGTCATGTACTGGTGTTTACTAGTCATGTACTAGTGTTTACTAGTCATGTACTGGTGTTTATTAGTCATGTACTGGTGTTTACTAGTCATGTACTAGTGTTTACTAGTCATGTACTAGTGTTTATTAGTCATGTACTGGTGTTTACTAGTCATGTACTGGTGTTTACTAGTCATGTACTAGTGTTTACTAGTCATGTACTGGTGTTTATTAGTCATGTACTGGTGTTTACTAGTCATGTACTGGTGTTTACTAGTCATGTACTGGTGTTTACTAGTCATGTACTAGTGTTTATTAGTCATGTACTGGTGTTTACTAGTCATGTACTGGTGTTTACTAGTCATGTACTAGTGTTTACTAGTCATGTACTGGTGTTTACTAGTCATGTACTGGTGTTTACTGGTCATGTACTAGTGTTTACTAGTCATGTACTGGTGTTTACTAGTCATGTACTAGTGTTTACTAGTCATGTACTGGTGTACTGGTTGCCTTTATCCTCACCTGAGAGAGTGAAAACATGCTAACTAACACTGCCTATACTGCAAAGTGAAAATCTACACCTGAATTCAGACACAGAGCTCAAATAAACAGCGCTCACTGCTGTGTTACTGTTCTTGTTATTTTTGTAACTCACAACGTGTTTCAATGTAGGTGTTTTCTATCTCGGCTGACACTTGTAAGCATTCCAAAAATTATGTTATAGTGATAACACACTCCTCGAGTGTTCTATTGCTTTTATACAGCAGTTAAATACAGTAAGAAATGAATAAACTGGCCGTGAACGCGGCGTTTAATATGTTTTAATGTTCAGTTCCTTCCTCCTAATTATAGCTCCTTAACGAGTAGCTTGTTGCTACGTCAGAGTAACGAGCTCCGCCCACTCACTGCTCAGTCTGCTGTAAGCCTCGCCTTCTGAAGTTCAGACTGAGCCATAAAACTGACCCAATATCAGGTTCAGCTCAGTTTGGTCAGTTTCTCCAGATCAGTATTAATGTTGTTTTGTTCCAGCCGGTCTGTAAAGCTTCTTACAGCCCGTTTAGTTTGGCGAATGGTGTTGGGTTCATTTCTGGCTGATTCCAGGTTGTTCAGCTGTTCTTCTGTCTCAGCTGCCGACTTAAAAGCTGCTCAGTGGTGACGACAGTTTGGGAATTTAATGTCGTCTCGTCTTCAGAGTCGGACCAAATCGGCTGTCGGTCAAATGTGATCTTAAGTGTCCGTTTTCTGTTTGTGTCAAAGTAAAAATGAAAAACGTTCAAATGGCTTGAGCGTCTCCTACAGCTGTCAAAGTCGTTGCTTAGCAACAGCATCTCAGCGGAGTGATACAGTGTTTGTGAAAAAAAGCATGATGTTATGGCAAAATAACAAGCTCGAGCGCTTCTCAACCAATAAGCTGAACTGTTGTATAAATGATAAATTCACGCAATAAATTATAAGACACAAAATAATGACCAAACCCCAAAAATTACAACCTCTATTTTTAAGCTCTTCAGGTATAAAAAGGCTTTTGAATATGGGTGTGTCCTTAGCAGAGGCCCCTCCCCTCCCCACCCACTTTAGTCTAATTTGATGCACTTAGATTTAATTTTTATTCACATTGGTTTCCTCAAAAGACGAGATGCTCAGAAGAGAGCGAGGGCCGTATCAGCCATATGGTTTCATGTTTTCACACAGTTTCAGGACAGTGGAAGTCATTAGTATATGAGGCCGGATTGATGTAACTTCATTTTCAGAATGCCTGCTGTGTGCTTTTCAACTTTATCAGATAGTAAGAGCTGTGACTTCATTAATTAAAGGCCTGATTATAATGATCCTTGGGCCTTTGATATTGCCGTAGATGTGATATTTTGAGCCTTTATCGTATTAATAGCAGAAAAGTCTTAGATGTGATTTCTGCAGATCAAATAGGCTGACATCCATCCTGTTAGGGACTTTAATGTCTGTATCTCTTTCTCTTGCTTCTTTCAAGCCCTGGTGTCGCCTCATAACGACCATCTACAATTACTTTGTGGTGACCAATTTTTTCTGGATGTTCGTGGAGGGCTGTTACCTACACACAGCCATCGTGATGACCTACTCCACCGATAAGCTCCGGAAATGGGTCTTCCTCTTCATTGGATGGTGTGAGTACATTTTCTCAGCCAGATTTTGGTATCATTAGCTTTAAACTGAGACATACAATGCACGCAATATGACTGGATGTAGCAGGACAAGGCCACTTAGCTCGCCTATTTTCCCATTCACCATAAATATCTAGGCTTATTTCAAGTCAAGTTCTCCTGTGGACAGTGATCTGTTTTGATCGAATTGTGATAATTACATACACAGAACCACAAGTGATAACTTTTAAGAAGGATAATTTATTGATAAAATATAAGTATATGAGCGCTAAATGATAGATTACTAATGTACAGAGGCACTAAAGGAAAGACTAACAGGTATGCAGAGAAACCATGGATATGAAATTCACCTTATAAACTCAAACCGGTTATTTTATGGTGTTTGAGCAGCACGCAGAACAGAACGTTAAACTAAAAGTGTGGCTAAAAGGGGGTACAGAGTACCACAGCCGAGACTGAATCACATAGGGCTTCACATTACCAGGGTGAAGTGGCACAAATCTGATTTTTGGCCCTTATGTGACTCAGATCTGGTGTTTTCAGGGCTGTGTGGACACAAATCTGATTTTTGGCCCTAACGTGACTCAGATCTGATGTTTTCAGGGCTGTGTGGACACAAATCTGATTTTTGGCCCTAACGTGACTCAGATCTGGTGTTTTCAGGGCTGTGTGGACACAAATCTGATTTTTGGCCCTAACGTGACTCAGATCTGATGTTTTCAGGGCTGTGTGGACACAAATCTGATTTTTGGCCCTAACGTGACTCAGATCTGGTGTTTTCAGTGCTGTGTGGACACAAATCTGACCTTTCCAAATCCGACCTGAGACACTTTCATATGTGGTCCTAGATCGGATACGTATCCGATTCGTGGCCTTGTGACTTTAATGTGACGCTCAGATCAGAATTTATATGCTTTTTTTCTACTGCGCATGTGCCATCATTCAGCGTTACCATGGTAACTCCGCCGAACAGACGTTAAAGCCCATAAACGGTGGAAAAGCAGCTCATCTCGCCTTTTCCTCCTTCGCCTGGCTCTAATAATGAAGCTGAGAGCTGATCAGAGTTAATGATCTTCTCAGCGAAGCTCGTTCTGCTCGTTAGTTTGTGCTGATGTTGCAGTGATTCAGTTACTGAGTAGGAGGAGCTCATGAGGCTCATTTCAGGCTGCTTCATCACATTAATGACAGATTTGAGTCACTTACCTAAACGAGTGTGAATCATCGAGTCACAGAGATCGGATCTGAGCAACGAGGCTTGTAATGTGAATGTAGCTATAGAGCTGCAGTGTAGGTGAGCCTTGCGTGCCGTGTTGAGAAGGGTCCGGGAATCAGTGAGCCGGCCAAAGAAGTGAACTCTGAGAGTGACACATCTGACAGGACCTGGATGAAGATGTCGGTCTCTAGTACGGAAGACCGGCTCTTCAGTTGGCTGATGAAGTCAGGCGGCAGCCTCATGCCAGGCTGCTGGGAAGGCTTGCTGTGTTTACTTCTGTCCCTAAGTCTTAAGCTGTGCTTTCAGACTTAGCAACAGCCTAGCAATGGCCAATCAGACTTTCAAAATGAATCGGCAGACACACAAACAAACACAGCAAGGGAAGGCTACCCAACATTCACAGTGATAGTTAAACAGAGAGTTATTTTTTGCAGTTGGCTTAAGAAAGGAGGTTCATTCGATTTGCTCTTGGAAAAGGTCCAAAGAATTTATGACGGCTGATTGTCTAGGAGGGGTGTTGTGAGGTTTCATTAAGTTGCACTGATTATCTGCTGAAATCTGTTCCTTAAGCCAGGTGTCCTTGCCCAAGTGAGGGTGAAGTGTGTGTGTGTGTGTGTGTGCGTGTGTGTGTGTGGGTCAGGGGGCTTCCAAAGTTCATAACTCAGTCTGCCTTCTCAGGCTTTACCCTTAGTCTTATTTCAGAGTGTTTGCAAAGGGATTTGTGAGGTTCCATTAGCCTCTAAACTCAGGGTGATTGCTGGTGCTATCTTGGCCTTTCTTGTCCATTTTGAGGCCAGGGATTTGGACAAAGTTTTGATCAGTTTAAGAATTAACACTAGCCAAATATATATATATATATATATATATATATATATATATATACTCTGACTGCATCTTGGAGCTATGGAAGAAGGTTGTGCGCTCCAGTGAGTCCTTTTTCATTTACATCACCATGTGCACCATTTACCCAGGGAAGAAATGGCACCAGGATGCACTGTGGGAAGAAGACAAGCCAGAGGACAGTGTGGGATGCTCACTCTGGGTGATGTTCTGGTGCAGAACTGATTTTGACACATGCCCCCTACCTAAACATTGCTGCAGACCATGTGCAGCCTTTTGATGGTGATGGTGTTCTCCAATGGCAGTGGCCTCTTTCAGCAGACAAATGCACCCTGCCACACAGCAAACATTGTTCAGGAATGGTTTGAAGAACTTGACGAAGAGTTGAAGGTGTTGTCTTGGCCTCCAAATTCTGCAGATCTCAATCTGATCAAGCATTTGTGGGATGTGCTGGAACAACACGTCTGATCCACTTCACAACTTACAGGACTTAAAGCACCTGCAACTAATGTCTCATACCACAGGGCACCTTCAGAGGCCTCAATGGGTCGGAGCTGTTTTGGGGGCCTGCGGGGGGACCAAATCATTTGGCTCATCAGTGTAAATACACCGTACTGTTAACATACCCAAACTGTCTGAATTGTTAGTTGTAGTGTGATATTAAATTTAGCCTAATCACATGAGTCTGATTCGTTTTTCCCCCTGTATAAATGTACTTATACAGCCAGTAAAGTGAGTCAGTGAAAATCTTGTGTGTCTTCAAAAAATGTGACTGCAGAGACTGACTCACTGGCATTCAGCCAGCTGCTGAGCTGCTCACTGGAGAAAAGAGCACACCATTAAAAGAGCATTCCATACTAAATCCATCTGTGAGTCCTGAGTGGAAAGCCGGGGATTTATCCAACATTATATCCAGGGACTTAAACACATCAGTAACACATCTGGCTGTGACTGTTCACGGCTTCTGTGATGCGCCAATCAGATTAAGCATGCAGTAGGATAAGCATTGCTGTAGGGTTTAGGATTGTAGCAAATCATCCAGAAGACTGCTTAGTCTAATCTGCTACACCTGATTCACCTATCAGCATGTCTGTCACAGCAGACTAGGGCTGCACAATATGGACATTAAATGCAATATTCCATAAAGCGCTTGGGTATCACGATGACGACATGAGAAGTGATCATTATTTTTGAAAACAGTGTGACCGGATGTGTAGCACGTACAAACTTTCTGGCTGTGTGTAGAAATCTAACGTCTTCTTTAAGCAAATTTCAATATAAAGAAAGTTAAGATCAGTGAAGTTATGATGTTTACAGGCTACTTGGTTATGATCTGTTGACATATGTTTTGGTTAGCTGCACGATTACGTCTTTCCTTCTCCATGAAGAGGAGATCAGTATATCAGTATATAAGTTTGTATCTGACATTTCTATGGAAATTAAATTAGCTACATATAGTTAATCATTTTGTGCTGATTACTTTTGCTGAGGTGAAAATAAAACAAGCGTTTTGCTTGAAAGGGCTTTATTGATGATTGTCTGTAGGCAAAGCTGTCGATAGGCACTGTGGCATGGGCCATATGCTTTCATACACTCTGTACAGTGTGAGTCACCAAAAAGCATTCATCGATTTCTAAGGTCACACAGTGTCTGTCTGACTTAATAGGACATTCAACTACAGCTCAGCCGTCCAATCAAAACACTCCACCAAAGCGCTGTGCTCTCACTGTGCTGCTGCTGAAAGAGACCAAAGAGGATCAAAACTATGAAACCTACTTGACTTACAGATTTTCTGACTAAACCTGCTCTTCTCCACTGTAGCACTACTTGATCCAAGCTAACTAATGTAGCATAATGTAGCATGCATTTCACTTAAAATCAGCTGGCTTTTAATGATTTAACAAGCTTTCTTCAAGTTAGAACTCGTCGCTTAGCTAATGAATGCTGACGTTTGGTAGCTTGGTCAACTTGGTAGCCAGCTAGCTAAATCATAAACTCTACAAAACAGAGAACTAACAAAAAGTTGGGTTCAGTGTCACTGATCAGCTAATATGGACATCTTTGGAGGATGTTAGTTGCTTGAAAATTAAATACTAAAGCTCATTTGCTTTTCTTATCTAGCTGGTGTTGGTTAGCCAACTAGATAACTAATATTTAGCTATATTAGCAAAATGACCTCATCTAAAAAGCAGCAAGCTAGCTTTGGAGCAAGAGAAACAGTGCACTGAACTGAGCTGTTGCTAGGGTTGTGCTTGAAGGCCCTGCTTTACATGAAGTGGAGCCAATATTGAGAGATAATGTGGCAAATTGGAAACAAGCAATTATGAATTCATTTAAATAATATAGAAACGTCAGAAACAGACAAGTGAGTTCATGTTTGAAGAAAGTCGATTTTCATTAATATGGATGGTGTTTGCACCCATAACATAATAAAAAGCAACAAATATCACACCTATTCTGTTAAGTATGTTTGTTGTGTTGTTTGCTTCCCAAGGGGAAGCAACGAATATCCAAATGCATGGCACTAATTACTGTCGGGTTCCCGCGCTGCGGCTCTCAATTACATTAAACCCGAGAGGTCAAATTGAAGGCTTTACACGGACAAAAGTGATTATAGCCATTATGGAAGAGCTTTGATGCTGTCCTTTCTCAAGCACTTGTTCCATTTGTTTCAACTCATACACATTGAAATTCAATTATTTTTAGAGCTTTGAAAAAGAAAAAAAACAACCTGAAACGTTAGAACAAAGCAAAGTGACAGCGGCGGCAGGCTATAGAGGGGAGTGAGAGTGGAGGCAGTGTGAACACGGTTCTGGGTTTGTCTCACTTTCACTTGCTAATCACGGGTGATGAAATCCGTGTCATGAAGTTCAGCCCACACGGCTGTACAAAAGCCTCAGCACATCAGCAATTAAACACATTGTTTCTTTCACTGAGCCTTTAATACATCGTCCCTTAAAGGAGATCTGACTGAGAAGACCGCTTTGTCTGTTTGTAAGAGGCTTGGAAAGATGCAAACATCACAAATCCCCATATTAAATAAATATTTCATTGAAATAATTGTATTTAAATAAAAATGAAATGAAGAATCTCAAAAAACACCGAATCAAATTTTGGCGTCCTGCCTGCAACTGATGTCCTGTCAAATGACTTGAAGGCTAGAGGTTTGGAGGTTCGACTCCCTGAGCTGACAGTACGTGACTGAGGTGGCCATGAGCAAGGCGCCTAACCCCCAACTGCTCCCTGGGTGCTGGATAGGGCTGCCCACTGCTCTGGGCAAGTGTGCTCGCTGCCCCCTAGTGTATATGTGGTGTTTCACTGCACGGATGGGTTAGATTGCGGAGGTGAAATTTCCCCGTTGTGGGTCACTTAACCGTAAATTGTTTGGTGTTGTGTGTGGTGCGTTCCAATCGGAAGGTAGTTGTCTAAGTAGGCAGCATTCTATGGCAGCCTTTGCACGCGCCTTCTTAGCCACCTTATTTGGACCAAATCTGAAGGCAGCATCGCATCCTTCTCAGCGAAGGCAATCCCACAATACTATTCACCTGCCAGCGGCCGAGAGTACCATCGTTTCCGTTTGATAAACATCTCGAGGAGCTTACCACTGTAAGTTATTCCTTGACTTTTGTTTTTACACAAATACAACCAATTGAAACAGTAAAGTGTTTAACACATCTGTGTTTGTAGATCTCTAGAAATTCTGGCAGTTAGCGTGTCTAAGGCGACCTGACGGACTTGCGTTTGTAACCCGTTAGCTGCAGCTAACATTGGTTAGCTTAGCCAGCGGGCTAGCTGTGTAAATAACAGCTCTTCAAAACGAGAGAGTCCAGTTTAAAATATTGGCTGTTCAGTGTTTAGTAGCGTTAGGTTTAGTTCATCGTCAGCGCTCCGGGATGTTACAGCAGCGGGGAGCCGCTGTCTCAGGGGCTGAGGAAGAGCAAAAGGAAGCAAGAGGAGCAAAAGGAGAAGGAAGCATAAAGTGAACTAAATCATGCTGTATAAAATATACAATCAACGGCCACTTTATTAGGTACACCTTACTAGTAAAAGGCTGGACCCACTTTTGCCTTCAGAACTGTCTTAATTCTTCATGGCAGACTTTCAACAAGGTGTTGGAAACGTTCCTCAGAGATTCTGGTTGGTTATTTGAGTTACCTGTTGTCTGCCCATTCTCCTCTGACCTCTCACATCAACAAGGCATTTTCATCCACACAACTGACCGCTCTCTGGATATTTCCTCTTTTTCGGACCGTTCTCTGTAAACCCTAGAGATGGTTGTGTGTGAAAATCCCAGTAGATCAGCAGTTTCTGAAATACTCAGACCAGCCCGTCTGGCACCAACAACCACGCCACGTTCAAAGCCCCTTAAATCCCCTTTCTTCCCCGTTCTGATGCTCGGCCTGCACTTCAGCAACTTGTCTTGACCACCTCTACATGCCTCAATGCATTGAGAGTGTAAATTGATGCGCTGTGAAAACTGGGCTAATTTTGTTGCGCCTACAATGTTCCCTGAAGAGTGTACTGTATGTCACCTTATAGGGTGAGATATGAACAGCACAGTGGTGTGCTGCTCTGGGCACAGGGCTGAGGGGGGTGGGGGGGAGAGTTGCTTCAGGACTTGAGCAAGACTGTGAGTCAGTCTGAGGCAGCAGTGACACATTCTTCCAGCCATCATCACATGCATAAAACATACTCACTCTGCACTGCACAGGAGCTCCCACCAGGGCTGTCAGCTGTCCAGCTCAGAGAGACAGAGTGAGATGTAGAGTGTGTGTTTGTGGGTGAGAGAGATACAGTGAGAGAGAAAGAGATAGAGGGTTCAGATTGAAGGGCGGTCATTCGCCTGAGCTAATTCCTAGCATGCCAGCTCTCCTCAGTAACAGAGAAGGTCGTGCAGTCACATCCAGAGAAATACTTCACCCAGATACGCTGAAGCCAAGTGAACAAGTGAACTGCATGAGTCACTGAGCACTCGCACTACGCTGAAAACAACAAACCCAAAGGCTTGTTTGACTTACAAATAGAAAATATCGGTCAACATTATTTGTAAGGCTGGCCAAAATATTTCACACGTTTGTCACGTTGATCATATTTCCATTGCAAAGTCAGATACATTTGAACTCGGATAATTAGACAGGGTTGAACTTTGAAAATTGCTGGCATATTTTAGCTTGAAAATCAGACACATTTGAACTTGAATAGTCAGACATGTTTGATTACATCATAGAACTTGGATAGTTAGACTTGTTTAAACTTGGAACATCAGACACATTCGAACTTGACAGGCATTTTTCAGTCGGAAGGTCAGATGCAATCGAACTCGGATGATCAGACAAGTATGAACTTTGAAAACTACAGACACATTTCAGATTGAAAATCTGACACATTTTTCATGGAAAATCAGACATGTTTGGAAAAGCATAGGTACGTTTAAATTGGAAAGTGCGATTCTTTTAAACTTGATAATCAGACAGGCTCAAGCTCGGAAAATCAGACACATTTGAACTTGGAAAATCAGACATGTTTGAATTGGAATAATCAGACCCATTTGAACTTGTATAATCAGACACATTTTTCATGGAAATTCAGACATGTTTGGAAAAGCATAGGTACATTTAAATTGGAAAGTGAGATTCTTTTAAACTTCATAATCAGACAGGCTCAAGCTCGGAAAATCAGACACATTTGAACTTCAAACATGTATGAACCTTGAAAAGCACAGACATTTTCCAGTTGGAAAGTCAGATGCATTTGAACTTGGATAATCAGACATGTTTGAATTGGAATAATCAGACCCATTTGAACTTGTATAATCAGACACATTTTTCATGGAAAATCAGACATGTTTGGAAAAGCATAGGTACATTTAAATTGGAAAGTGAGATTCTTTCAAACTTCATAATCAGACAGGCTCAAGCTCGGAAAATCAGACACATTTGAACTTCAAACATGTATGAACCTTGAAAAGCACAGACATTTTCCAGTTGGAAAGTCAGATGCATTTGAACTTGGATAATCAGACAAGGCTGAACTTTGAAAATTACAGACATTTAAACTTGTAAAATCTGACATGTTTAAACCTGGAAAATAGGCATGTTTGGAAAAGCACAGGTACATTTCAGCTGGAAACTTGGATAATCAGACACATTATCTTGGATAAAAGTACATGTTTGAACTTGGAAAATCAGACATGCTTGAACTTGGTTAATCAGACATGCTTAATTTTGGACAGTCAGACACATTTAAACTTGGATAATCAGACATGTTTGTATACAAGTTTGAACGTAGATAGTCAGACTTGTTTAAGCTTTGAAAAGCAGGCACACTTGAACTTGGAAAATCAGACATGTTTAACGTTGCAAAAAGTTTGGAATACCAGACACATTTGATGTTGGTCTTCAGACATGCCTGAACATTGAAAATCAGGCACGTTTCTGTAGCTTCAGGAGCTCAGGTGGCTGGTATTGAGTCCATATATGAGTGTTTTTCCATTTTGTTATTTACAAACAATGATGGGGTAAACAAAACAATTAGAGCTTCACAGCATGTTTCTTCAGATTACTGGCTCTCCCATCTGTCTGTCTCCTGCAGAGCCGAATTAGGCTGAGTGCAGGAGCTGTTCTGGCCCTGGTGATTCACTGCGTATCACACCGTGCATCTTCTGTGTGCTGTAACGTAGTCGCAGCAGATCAGTGGCAGTGATTGCAGGCTGCAGCTCCCTGCGTATAGATGGTGCGTTAGCTTGATTGTAGCAATCAGTTTACAACTCTTAGTAGGTTAATTCAGTAATTTTGCAGGAGCTGCCTACAAATCCATGCTTTCATTCCTAACTGTTATCTTCTAAGAACAACTTAGTCAGATTTCTATCCATGTAGGTGCTGAGAAATGAACCTTATGGTGTAATAAAGCTGAGATTTTAAAGGATTATTATGAGTAGTAGTCAGTGGGCAACACTGCCTATTGCCCAGTGCCCCTGGCCACAGCATACCACATTTTGGCCACTAAAAAGCAGAGTTTGTGGCCTGGGTTGCCACTTGTCTTGGAGATTTTTTTCTTTTGAATGGCTTTTAACAATCCACCAGAGCAGTTCACATAGCCACCATAAATAACAGAAGAAATACGAGGTGCTTCAAAAAGATTCATCTGATTTCAAAATGATTTATTTTTATCATTACAGAGCAATGCAGTAAATTCAGTTGGATTGTGATTGGTTCCTCGGCGCGTCACGGTTGTAAAAATATGGCGCTTTGAAATCTTTTTTGAATCACTCTGTAATTTTCACTGCGCTGCACAAGACTGAGAGCCTGTTTGCTCGGACACGGACCTAATTGCATTAAATAAAATCTTGCCAATTGTAAATTTAGCATTTACAAGATCCTTTCCTCTCCTGGGGGAGGGCGTGCAACCACAGTGGAGCGTAACAGTCAGCTGACCAGGGAAATGTCCTTCACTGTGGCAGGGGTAGCATGATCCAGGCAGCAACATAGCTGCAATGCAGCATCATCCAATTGGGCAGTCCAGGCAGCCACTAAGCCGCGATGTAGCTTCTCTGATGTGGACAGTCCAGGCAGCCTTGGAGCTGTTGCCTAGCGTCTCTCATGTAGTTCCCCCAAGCAGCCTCGTAGCTGCGGTACAGCACCGCTCCCACAGCACAGCCCCACAGCGTAAGTAGCTACTATATATCATTAAACCAGCGCCCAGACCAAGCTGCCACCAAGTTGCACTCCAGCATCACTCAAACGGCCAGTCCAGCCGGGCATTGCTCGAAGGCGTCACTCACAATCTGAACACCCACCCTCACAGTCTGAAAGCACTCAAACACAGCAGCACAGGCTGTGTTGTTTTTTCATGTACTGAGGGAACATTGCTGTAATCACTGTGGAACATGATTCTGCACAGATGTAGCAGCTGGCTGACAGGTTTGACTGCAGAACATCCCATCATTCAACTCACACTCATCCAGAGCTACTTACGCAGAAGAACGTATCGTCGCTGTCCCAAGGAAACCATGTATCTCCTTTTTTGTCGATTTTTTTTATTTTTATATATCATTTCAACACACCAGCTGTTCTTTACATTGTGTGAAAATTCCATGATGAGTGGACCTATAGAAACGCATTAAAATCCCTTGGATCAACGTCTCTTTACATTGACTTACATTGAAGGGTAAGAGTGTTTTTGCCCTCTCCTGGTTTACAGCATGAGACGTAGTGTCTAGGGCTACGTTCACTTTACCAGGTTAAAGTGGCACAAATCCGATTATTTTCAAATCCAACCTGAGACACTTTCATATGTGGTCCTAGATTGGATACACATCTGGCCTGTGGCCGTGTGACCTTCATGTGACGCTCAGATCGGAATTCATGTGCTTTCTTTCCACTGCGCTGCGCCATCGTTCAGTGTTACTCTGGCAGCAGCGCCGACAGACGTTAAAGCCTGTAAACGGTGGAAAAGCAGCTCATCTCGCCTTTTCCTCCTCCGTCTGGCTCTAATAACGAAGCCGAGAGCTGATCAGAGTTAATGATCTTCTCGGCGAAGCTCATTCTGCTCGTTAGTTTGTGCTGATGATGCAGTGATTCAGTCACGTGACGTTACTGAGTAGGAGGAGCTCATGAGGGTCAGTTCAGGCCAGTTCATCACATTAATGACAGATTTGAGTCACTGACCTAAACGAGTGGGAGCCGTCGAGTCAGAGAGATTGGATCTGAGAAATGAGGCTTGTAATATCAACGTAGCTTAAAGCAGTGCCCAAATGTTTCGTCTTGGAGGCCAAAGTGGAGAGTGGGGGGGGGGGGGCTGTTAGATTAGATTATGTTACTGAACTATTTCAAGAGTACAATTTGATAAGTTACATACAGTATAGAAACGTTTGTTCTGTGAAAAGCGTTCTTCTACCCTGTGTAGTAGGGTTGTGGTTTCTAAACCACAGGTTTAAGTTGAGAAAAAAAAAAACGGCAACTTTTTTCTGAGCGCCACATCATCACAGCTGGTTATCAATATCAAGCATGTGTTCTTTATAGTCATCAATAAAAGAAAAGCTTTTTAATCTGATTCTGTATCTCAAAGCTCTACAACACTACAAACTAAATATGAAAAGATTTCTATAAGTAATTTGGAAATCTAACTCCCAAATCGCTGCTGTTGGAAGAAAATCTTGTATCTTTAAAATGGTAACTTTAGAGGAAAAGGAAAAAAATTTTATTTATTCACCATGAATTTTATACACAGCGTAAAGGGCAACAGATGCGTTTAAAGTATGTCAAAAACTTAAAAACAACATACGAGGTTTTGTTCTGACAGCTGTGAAATGTTTGTTGTACCTGTCAGTCTCTAACGTTTTTCACGTTGTGTTAACCTGCTTGCCAATCAAACGTCTTAAACTGCCAAACCACCGCCTTAAGAAACTCATCTTGCTTCTCCTTAGCTTGCATGTCTGCTGGGCCAAATCAAACGTCTTCACTGGCCGATTTCCCACAGACCCCAAATTGGGCATTGCTGGTCTGCTTTGAGGTTGCTGGGTTTGAGTATTTGTGAACAGCAGATCAAGCTGACTCGATGCCTTTAGTGTGGCTGGAAGCGGAGCTTGTGATCATACAACCATAATGAGGAGAACAGGGAGGTACTGACATGTTCAGGCTTAAAATAGACGTGTCACCTCATCACCACCTCTTCATCACCTCTTCACACCTCTAGCAATGAGAAGGAATGTGCATCCACATCTGCTGCACTTTCTTCATGGAATCTGACCACGACCGTATTGATAGCTCAGTGAAAACAATCAGATTGAAATCAAAATAAATGCTGTCCTGAGCCTTAAAAACAGGGTTGACTGCCGTGGAGCTGGGAATCCGAACTCCACTTTCTAGCCAAGAGTAATGACTGGGCATTTTCTGAACATCAAGGAAGTCCAAAGTGCGTTATGAAGCAAGGCATGGAGTCATGATACATTCAGGCTTTTCAGCAGCAGATGGATGGTCATCCAGTCCAGCAGCGATCCGTGCTGGTAATTGGATCCTGGAGTGAATAGGGCAGTGGTGTTTTTCCACAGTTCTGATGTGTGAAGTGGCATCTTGTCTGCTTCGTAAAGCAGGGACCAACCACAAAGTGGACGCTGAAAGTTGCCGCATGAGCACATTTCTCTAAAAGAAAATTGAGACCTTAGAAGGAAATTGGTGTCTCTCGCATTACCACTCAACACGATTTGGTCAGTGACCGCTGCTGCTTCCATCCTGTTCAGTCAGAACGGCATAATCACCCACAGTTACGGCCGGAGCTAAACTCACAGCCTGAGCTAATGCATGCAATTAGAGCCGAGATTAGCTCGGCCACCTCTGTGCTCAGTTACCAGCGCTGCCGTCCTGTATTCATAATGAAGGAACACTCTTCTAGAGACCCGCCACTAGAACCTTCCCACTCCTGCTCCGGCTGGGTACGTAAAATGCTTGATTAGTAATTCAATACCGTCTTCTGTTTTCATTCCAGGTATTCCGTGTCCGATAATTGTTGCGTGGGCTATTGGAAAACTTTACAATGAAAACGAACAGTAAGTTCTTTCTTTTTTGAACAAGTTTCCAAATTGATTGTTGTTCTCATCCAGTGTGTTAGCACAGGTGCTGTAATTGAATGGTGGAGGGTTTCCTTCAAATGAAGTGCTTTGATTTCTAAAGGGTGGGAATTAGTTGCAGCGAAAAAAGAACACATCTGTTTGTTCTCAGCCTCCATTTCTCCCTCTGTAGCCCTTCATTGCGAGGAAACTGAGCTTTGTCTGTGCTCCTTCTTATGGAGATTGCATGTGCTGATTAGACATTGTCCGTGTGTAACCATGCACACCGATCTGAAAAGCAGCCCTTTCGGAATACGGAAACGTGTCAATGGATCATTAGTGTGCGGAGACGCACATGCACAGTTCGGCGCTTGTAATCTATCCCCATTCAGGTCTTATTTAGACACATGAGATGTCCTGACGCCGTGCTCCCACGTGGACAGCCTCAGAGATTCCATAAAACACACAGTGGTATATGTAGCGTCATTTTTTTCTGCACTCATCATCTCCAAAACAGACCCCAGGGTTTTTATGGGCTGAATGAAATCAGATAAGTGTGTTGGAGCTCAGTAATTAAGGCTAATGCAGAAAGCCTCACATTCATAATTAACTCTCCTAAGTTTGAGCTCTTGAGAATTGGACGCTGTTGGATGTTGTTTGTATTCTAAAGGTAGGATGATGCAGGAGATTAGCCACTGATGTTTGTCTCTGTGTAATGACAGAGCTGCGTTTGCATGCTCATGGCCCTGTCTCACAAAGCCAGTTCACAGTAAAGCACTTATTTAATCTACAGATTTTGGAATTAATTAACACAATTACCACCAGTCCTTTACACCGTTTCTTTGGCATGGTGGCGCTAGACGATGGGGCAAAAATGGGCTACCACACACAGTTTCACACACAGTGTTAATACAGGTCTCGTCTTTCTTTCTCTCTCATTGACTGCTGCCCGGAATCACCCATTTAGTCACATCACTGGCCTCCTCACACTAAAGAAGTGAAAAAAATCAAACATGTTTGAAAATATCAAATCAGTCCGAAGCTCAATGGGACGGCCAAAGTTTGGCTTGATTTCCCCGTCCCACTTCCAGATCTCCCATGCCATCAGACGCTTCCGATTGAGCTCCAGACTTCGGAAAATGTATTGCAAGAGGCCCTTTTCACAAGAGACAGAAGTGTGTACCCACTGGTTCAAACGAGTTCTGCTGTTGCTTTATGGACAGTTACTAACCTCAGAAAACAGGCGTTCATATCATTTCACCCACCGCAGAAAGGCGGGTCACTTCTGTGTCATAGCCACCAAGATTGGAATTTCAGGACGTGTTCAAAATTGTTGGAGAACCAAACACAGACCAATGTTGGAGTCCAGACCTAATTAATGATATAAATGATTAGTGGGAAAAATCCTTCACAGCTGTGAGAGCACAGTGACGTCAGCATCTACAGAGGGATAAATCAACGGATGGTGAAAATAACTATAACCAAAAGGCGGGAATAGGCATGTGAGCTGGAGACTGAAGCTGTTAGAGGGCGGGAGTGACTGAAGTGTGTTTATTTTTTTGTTTGTTTGTTAACAAATGTAAATTCATCTTTACACACTTGTAAAAATTTACTGAAGCAACATTCTGTGATTTATTATGCTTGGCAAACAAACGTCTCTCAGCTCCGCCCTCTAAAGACGTCATTAACGACCATCAAATAAACAAACGCAGCTAAGCTCCGCCCTCTGAAGGCGTCATTAACGACCATCAAATAAACAAACGTTGCTCAGCTCCGCCCTCTAAGACGTCATTAACAACCATCAAATAAACAAACGTCGCTCAGCTCCACCCTCTAAAGGCGTCATTATCAAACATCAAATAACAAACGCTGCTAAGCTCCGCCCTCTAAAGGCGTCATTAACGACCATCAAATAAACAAACGTCTCTCAGCTCCGCCCTCTAAAGACGTCATTAACGACCATCAAATAAACAAACGCAGCTAAGCTCCGCCCTCTAAAGGCGTCATTAACGACCATCAAATAAACAAACGTCTCTCAGCTCCGCCCTCTAAAGACGTCATTAACGACCATCAAATAAACAAACGCAGCTAAGCTCCGCCCTCTAAAGGCGTCATTAACGACCATCAAATAAACAAACGCCGCTCAGCTCCGCCCTCTAAAGACGTCATTAACAACCATCAAATAAACAAACGTCGCTCAGCTCCGCCCTCTAAAGGCGTCATTAACAAACATCAAATAAACAAACGCTGCTAAGCTCCGCCCTCTAAAGATGCCATTAACGACCATCAAATAAACAAACGCCGCTCAGCTCCGCCCTCTAAAGGCGTCATTAACAACCATCAAATAAACAAACGCCGCTCAGCTCCGCCCTCTAAAGGCGTCATTAACAACCATCAAATAAACAAACGCCGCTCAGCTCCGCCCTCTAAAGACTTCATTAACGACCATCAAATAAACAAATGTCGCTCAGCTCCGCCCTCTAAAGACGTCATTAACGACCATCAACTAAACAAACGCCGCTCAGCTCCACCCTCTAAAGACGTCATTAACAACCATTAAATAAACAAACGCCGCTCAGCTCCGCCCTCTAAAGGCTTCATTAACAACCATCAAATAAACAAACGCTGCTAAGCTCCGCCCTCTAAAGATGCCATTAACAACCATCAAATAAACAAACGCCGCTCAGCTCCGCCCTCTAAAGGCGTCATTAACGACCATCAAATAAACAAACGTCTCTCAGCTCCGCCCTCTAAAGACGTCATTAACGACCATCAAATAAACAAACGCAGCTAAGCTCCGCCCTCTAAAGGCGTCATTAACGACCATCAAATAAACAAACGCCGCTCAGCTCCGCCCTCTAAAGGCGTCGTTAACAACCATCAAATAAACAAACGCCGCTCAGCGCCGCCCTCTAAAGGCGTCATTAACAACCATCAAATAAACAAACGTCGCTCAGCTCCGCCCTCTAAAGGCGTCATTAACGACCATCAAATAAACAAACGTCGCTCAGCTCCGCCCTCTAAAGATGTCATTAACGACCATCAACTAAACAAACGCCGCTCAGCTCCGCCCTCTAAAGACGTCATTAACAACCATCAAATAAACAAACGTCGCTCAGCGCCGCCCTCTAAAGACGTCATTAACAACCATCAAATAAACAAACGTCGCTCAGCTCCGCCCTCTAAAGGCGTCATTAACAACCATCAAATTAACCAACGCCGCTCAGCTCCACCCTCTAAAGACGTCATTAACAACCATCAAATAAACAAACGCCGCTCAGCTCCGCCCTCTAAAGACGTCATTAACAACCATCAAATAAACAAACGTCGCTCAGCTCCGCCCTCTAAAGACGTCATTAACGACCATCAACTAAACAAACGCCGCTCAGCTCCGCCCTCTGAAGACGTCATTAACAACCATCAAATAAACAAACGTCGCTCAGCTCCGCCCTCTAAAGACGTCATTAACGACCATCAACTAAACAAACGCCGCTCAGCTCCGCCCTCTGAAGACGTCATTAACAACCATCAAATAAACAAACGTCGCTCAGCTCCGCCCTCTAAAGACGTCATTAACACCCATCAAATAAACAAACGCCGCTCAGCTCCGCCCTCTAAAGACGTCATTAACAACCATTAAATAAACAAACGCCGCTCAGCTCCACCCTCTAAAGACGTCATTAACAACCATCAAATAAACAAACGCCGCTCAGCTCCGCCCTCTAAAGACGTCATTAACAACCATCAAATAAACAAACGCCGCTCAGCTCCGCCCTCTAAAGACGTCATTAACAACCATCAAATAAACAAACGGTGCTCAGCTCCGCCCTCTAAAGACTTCATTAACAACCATCAAATAAACAAACGACTCTCAGCTCCGCCCTCTAAAGACGTCATTAACAACCATCAAATAAACAAACGCCGCTCAGCTCCGCCCTCTAAAGACGTCATTAACGACCATCAAATAAACAAACGCCGCTCAGCTCCGCCTTCTAAAGACGTCATTAACGACCATCAAATAAACAAACGTCGCTCAGCGCCGCCCTCTAAAGACGTCATTAACGACCATCAAATAAACAAACGTCGCTCAGCGCCGCCCTCTAAAGACGTCATTAACGACCATCAAATAAACAAACGTCGCTCAGCTCCGCCCTCTAAAGGCGTCATTAACAACCATCAAATAAATAAACGCCGCTCAGCTCCGCCCTCTAAAGACGTCATTAACAACCATCAAATAAACAAACGTCGCTCAGCGCCGCCCTCTAAAGACGTCATTAACAACCATCAAATAAACAAACGTCGCTCAGCTCCGCCCTCTAAAGGCGTCATTAACAACCATCAAATTAACCAACGCCGCTCAGCTCCACCCTCTAAAGACGTCATTAACAACCATCAAATAAACAAACGTCGCTCAGCTCCGCCCTCTAAAGACTTCATTAACCACCATCAAATAAACAAACGTCGCTCAGCTCCGCCCTCTAAAGACGTCATTAACGACCATCAACTAAACAAACGCCGCTCAGCTCCGCCCTCTGAAGACGTCATTAACAACCATCAAATAAACAAACGTCGCTCAGCTCCGCCCTCTAAAGAAGTCATTAACACCCATCAAATAAACAAACACCGCTCAGCTCCGCCCTCTAAAGACGTCATTAACAACCATTAAATAAACAAACGCCGCTCAGCTCCGCCCTCTAAAGACGTCATTAACAACCATCAAATAAACAAACGCCGCTCAGCTCCGCCCTCTAAAGACGTCATTAACAACCATCAAATAAACAAACGGTGCTCAGCTCCGCCCTCTAAAGACGTCATTAACAAACATCAAATAAAAATGTGTAATAAAAAAATCTTTGCTCTTAAGTATGATACCTGATCTCTCTGTCTCTCTCTCTCTTTCCTTTTTTTGTTGATCTCCAGATGCTGGTTTGGAAAAGAACCTGGGAAATACATTGACTATATTTATCAAGGCCCAGTAATTGTAGTTCTTCTAGTAAGTATAATTTTGTCTTTGATAAAAATAAAAAACATTCTCATGCATTTAATGGCAAATTATCCCAGTAACCTGCTTGAACTTCCAACTGCTTTACTTTTCAGTACAGTATAATTACGCTCTTGTGAATATGTAAATGAAAAAATGACAACAGCCATGCAGTATTTACCGTGATTATCAAGCACTGTTTGTTCCCAGCTTGAGTTTGTATTTGCTGTAACTGAGAAACAGACAAAAGTACACCTCCATACCAAAACCCAGGGCACTTCAAATTGGTTCCCTCTGTATCTTCAGGAAGTGGTTACACAGAAGATTATTCCAGAGCTGGGGGGCTTTGTATGAGAAGCTCTCCCCCCTGATGGAGCTTTATTTAATTCTAGGTACCAGTAATGAGAAGCACCTTGTGATCTAAGTAGGCGTGATGGTTCATAGTGGGAGAGAAGGTCACTCAGGTACTGAGGGGCGAGTCCGTTTAGAGCTTTATATGTCAGTAATATAGTTTTATAATCAATGCGAAATTTAACTGGTAACCAGTGCAGGGCTGATAAAACTGGACTAATATGGTCAAACTTTCTGGTTCTTGTGAGGACTCTGGCTGCAGCGTTCTGGACCAGCTGAAGTTTGTTGAGGCTTTTGCTGGGACATCCAGACAGCAGGACATTACAATAATCTAGCCTTGAAGTAATGAATGCATGAACTTACTTTTCTGCATCCTGTAGAGATCATGCATTTCTTAATTTAGCAATATTGCGGAGATGCAGGACGGCTGTTCTAGTGATGTTAGTTATATGTGTGTCGAAGGACAGATCAGCGTCTATCATGACACCAAGATTTTTAACAGATGAGCTTGATGCAGCTGAGAGATTGTTAAGTGTTAAGTTAGACAGTTTGTTTCTAGCTAATTCTGTACCAAGAAGCAGGACCTCTGATTTATCTGAGTTAAGTAGCAGAAAAGTTCTTGACATCCAATCTTTTATGTCTTTTACACAGTCCTCAATGTTGCTTGATAGTAGCCTGTGTGTGTTTGCATCTACCATACCAAGGGTGTCCATTCTCATCCGCAAAGTGCTGGTGGTGCTCTTGCTTGTTTGGTATGAAAACCTGCAGCCACACCAGCTCTTCACAGATAAGATTGGACGCCCTTGTACCTTTCCATCAAACCACTCCATTTATAGTGTTCATGAGCGCCCTGAAAAATAATTACAACCCCATTTCCAAAAAGGTTGGGACGCTATGCAGAATGTAAATAAAATAGAATGCAGTGATGTGCAAATCATGTAAACCATGTTTGTAAAGGGAAATTCTACAAAGACAACATATCAGATATTGATACTGAGAAACTGAGAAATGTGTATTTTAATATGGAGCAATGCTGCTGTAATACATGCAGAATGTGGTTTGACATCGTCTTGCTGAAATAATCAAGGCTTTCCCTGAAAAAGACGTCGTTTGGATGGCAGCAGATGTTGCCAAAACACGTATATATCTGTTGCAAGGATGAACGGCGGTGGAGTGGACAGAGAGATGTAGTGAAGCTTCTTTCCTGTTTTATTTATTTATTTTTTTTCTCTTTTCTAAAACTTTTCATCAAACAAAGCAAATACAGTGCAACAGGCTTCAAGTTTGCCAGGCTAAGTCAAATAAATGACCCTGAACACAACTACTTAAAACAGCCAAGACACAGTACCTTCTCCCAAAGCATCTACATCAAAAAGAACCCCTGCTCTGGAGCCTCTACTGGGCTTTTATACCCGTAGCCCCTCCCCACAGATGAGCCCAATTGCACAAGTAAATCAATCAACTAAATAACAACATTCTAAATGCAAAATAACAACAGAAAAGACTAAACACAAAATACATAAACACCCAAAATAATTTTCACTAAACAAAAATCCACTACACATTATCAAATACATTTTCCCCACACTCAGTAAAACACCCCCACTAAAATAGTCTGCGCCGCCCGGAGCGCACTGACTCCCCCACAATAATTATAGAATGGACCAGTCCCTCGGTTTCGTCCGGGGAAAAGAAAGCGTTGGGCGCGTGTTGAAAATGCGAATGGTGAAATGAAAAACAAATGCTACGAAGTGGCGGTAGGCCTCCCTGCCCACTGTAACAAATGCGAACGAGATGCTATGGTGAAGGGTGAAATATGAAATGCTTAAACCGGGTAAACCAAGACAGCAAACGGGATTAAAAATACAGTGCTACTGTCGCAGTAAGTCAGCTGGAGTTTTAAAAATGCCGGCAGATAGCTGCCTCTGCAGCTGTGCGCTTGCGTGAATGACTGGATGTATGAGAGTGTGTGTGTGTGATTGGCGTAAGCGTCACGGCTGCTCCGTGACATCACCCCCCCCCTTCTGAAAATGCCCCCCGTGGCATCCTAGACAGAAAGTCCGCAGTACAGTTCATCTTCCCTGCTCTGTACAAAACATCAAAAGTCAAAAGGCTGTATCGCCAAGAACCACCTGGTGATCCTGGCATTAGTGTCCCGCATACTCCCCAACCAGGACAAAGCTCTGTGGTCAGTTTCAAGCACAAATTTACGCCCCAACAAATAGTACTTGAAAGAGTCCAGTGCCCATTTAATAGCAAGGCACTCCTTTTCCGCAGTCGAGTAATTCTGCTCCCGGGGTAGCAGCTTACGGCTAATGTAAGCCACTGGCCGCAGGTGTTCGTTGTCCCCCTGCAGGAGGACCGCACCCAAGCCTCGCTCCGACGCATCTGTCTGAACAGTGAATGGTCTTTCAAAGTCTGGACTGAGGAGCACAGGCTCTTGGCATAAAGTATCCTTCAAGTCCTGGAATGCCCTCTCGCACTCCTCAGACCACTGAACCTTGTTGGGTTGGTTCTTGCGGGTCAGCTCCGTCAGCACAGACGCCTTCTCTGAAAAGTTCGGTATGAAGCGCCTGTACCATCCCACCAGACCCAAGAACGACCGCACCTGCTTCTTGGTAGTTGGTCGCTCAGCTGACATGATTGCTTCCACCTTCCCCACCTGAGGACGGATAACACCTCTGCCCAAAATGTAGCCCAGGTAGGAGATCTCCTCCCTGGCCAAAGCACACTTATCTGGGTGGATGGTGAGGCCCGCATCCTTAATCACGGAGAGGACCTGCCGCAGATGTTGAAGGTGCTCCTCCCAGGTGGCGCTGTAAATCACGATGTCATCAAGGTAGGCGGCGGCAAAACACTCTGCCCCCCTGAGAATTCTATCCATCAGTCGCTGGAAGCTCGCTGGCGCCCCATGCAGGCCAAAGGGAAGAACAGTGAACTGGAAATGCCCGAATGGTGTTCTAAATGCAGTAAGCTCTTTGCTACCCTCCGCCAGTGGCACCTGCCAATAACCCTTGCACAAGTCAAGCGTGCTTAGGTATCTGGCCTTGCCCAGGCGCTCAATGAGGTCGTCGACCCTTGGCATGGGGTACGGGTCAAACTTTGCCTGCAGGTTGACCTTGCGAAAGTCCAAGCAGAATCTCAGGCTGCCATCTTTCTTGGGGATCAGGATGACTGGGCTGCTCCACTCACTGAAGGACGGCTCGATGACCCCCAGCTGAAGCATCATATCCAGCTCCTCTTTCATGACCGGCAGCAGTCGCTCCGGCACCCTGTAACAAGGCTGCCGCACGGGATTATCATCCTTGAGCACCACCCGGTGCTCCACCAGCTCAGTCCGCCCAGGTCGCTGAGTGAAGAGGCCCTCTGGCAAGATATTGTAGAGGTCACGCTGACGCTCCCCTGGCAGGTGGCTGACATCCAGCTGGCTCTCCTCCTCTTGGCCAGGCAGATACTGTTCGCTGTACTCTTCCTCCTCTTTGACTGCTCGAATGAACAGCGCTGATGCCTCCTGCTGTGGCTCTGACTGTAGTTCTGGCTCCACCCGCTCTGTCCACCGCTTCAACATGTTGACATGGAAGACTTGATGTTTCTTTCGACGATCGGGCATGTTGATCTCATAGGTCACCTTTCCCATCTTGCGCGTCACGGTGTAGGGCCCCTGCCATTTCGCCAACAGCTTATTACCTGAGCTGGGCAACAACAGCAGGACCCGGTCACCAGGCTGGAAGCTGCGCGTGCGGGCAGACCGGTCATACCATGCCTTCTGTCGATCTTGGGACTTGCGGAGATTTTCTTGAGCCATGACAGTCACAGCAGTCAGCTTCTCCCTCATCTTCAAGACGTAGGAGATGATGTCCGTCTGCTCTGATGTCTCACCTGCCCAGGTCTCCTTCAGCACATCCAGTGGGTCCGCACCTGGTGTCCGTACAGCAGTTCGAAAGGAGAGAACCCTGTTGACTCTTGTGGGACCTCTCTGTACGCGAACAACAGGTAGGGTAGCCACTGGTCCCACTCTTTTCCACTGTCATCCACAAACCGTCTGAGCATGTTCAGTAGGGTCTGATTGAACCGCTCAACGAGTCCATCCGTCTGTGGGTGATAGGGGGTGGTTCTAATGCGCTTTATCCCTAACAGGTCATAAACTTGCTTCAGTATTCTACTCATGAAGTTGGGGCCCTGGTCAGTTAACACCTCACGGGGAATCCCTACTCTAGAAAATAGCTGGAGTAGGCAAGAAGCAACTTATTTGGCAGTGACCACCTTTAGAGGGAAGGCCTCGGGGTACCTGGTAGCGTAGTCACAGATTACTAAAATGAAGCGGTTCCCTGACCTACTCTTTTCCAGGGGACCAATGACATCTACCCCTATCCTCTCAAATGGAGTGTCAACAACAGGGAGTGGCACTAATGGAGCACGTGCAAAACCTTTCCCTCCCGCTAGTTGACATTGTGGACATGATCTGCAGTAATCTTTCACTTGTGAAAACATTCCGGGCCAATAAAAGTGTCTACTAATACGTTGCAGTGATTTCATGTGAGCTAGATGACCTGCCCATGGGATTGTGTGGCCTAGCTCCAAAACTTGCTGTCTGTACTGCTCTGGCACAACAAGCTGCAAACCATCTTCACTCTGTCTGCACAAGATGTTATTCTGCAGGATAAAAACTTCCTTACCAAGAGATGGGACAAAACAAGAACCTTCTTCTGCCTTCTTAAACAGTCTGGCTAGTGTTGGGTCTGTACGCTGCAATACAGCAACATCACCAGAAAAGTGCACAGCAGCCTCAGACAGGCTAGGGGGATCAACATCAGACTCATTCTGTAGGCTTGACTGGTCTACAATGTCTAGCACTGTCTGTCTACGCTTGGCACATCTCTGCTCACGGGTGCATGCTGTCTCACCTAGGACATCCTCACCATAAAACGGAAAATCAGCCATGTCAATGGTTTCAGCCTTAGCCATAGCTCTTGTCACCACACAGCTTAAAGCAGTTTTCCCTACCAGATCTGACAATACTGGGAGGTCTCGACCTAACAGCATTGGGTATGGCAGTTTGGGGACCAGCCCCACCTTGAGTAAATACGTCTGACCACATACTCTGACATACACATCTGCTGTACTATGCTCACTTGTATCACCATGAACACAACAGATAGTCAACCTATCTGTCATTTCTGAACTCAAGGGGCACTAAATCTGCCTGAACCAATGTCTGCGCACATCCTGTGTCAACTAGGGCTGTGGTGGACTTCCCATTAAGCTCTATGATAATAACAGGATCTCTGCTCTGCTGGGTCTTAACAGATGGGCTAGGGTTGGAAACATAGCATAGGTGGGAATGCTTGGGCTTTCTGAGGGGGCAAGCGGGGCTCTTGTGACCTTCCCTACCACAGTTAAAGCATGATACCCCTTGGAGCGGCACTTTGCTTTGGGGAGGGGGTGGGGTGTTCCTACTGTAGTTAGGGGGCGCACCAGAACCACGTCCACTACCAACACCATCAGACTTACCCCAGGGTTGACGGTCCAGCACTCCAGCGTAGCGGTACCTCTTGGAGCCTTTGTGTGCGGCGACGAAGTTCTCCACTAGGGTGGCGGCCTCTGCTGCTGTCATCGGATTGCGTTCTTTGACCCAGGTCCTCACCTCCGGATAGAGAACACGCATGTATTGTTCCAGCACCATGGTTTCCATGAGGGCGTCTTTGCTACTGGTGTCATACTTCACCCATTTACAAAACAGGTCTTTTAGGCGGATGTACAATTCTTGTGGCGTTTCGTCTTGGCTGGTGTCCATTGCTCTGAATTGTGAGCGGTAAGTGTCTGCGTTTATTTCATATTTTTTCAGAATGGCTTCCTTCAGTTTTTCAAAATCCATGTTATTTCCAGGGTCCATCGCAATGAAGGCGCTCCTGGCTTTGCCTGTTAAAAGTGGTATCAAGTGGATTGCCCAGTCCTCCTTGGGCCACTTACAGGCTACTGCCAGCTTCTCGAATGTCATCAGGTAATGGTCGATGTTGTCGGCCTCTTCCAGCTTTGGCATCTTCAGCTGGTATGACGTCCTACCTCCTCTGGTGGTGTCTGCAGCCGGTTCAGGTGTTGCACTGCGAGAAGGGGCAGGAGAACTCCCCCTCTCTCTCACGGTCTCCACATCCAGCTGGAGCTGTGTCACCTGGTGGGTAAGGACGGAATACTGCTGGGCTTGCCGTGCAGACTCTTTCTCCAGTTTCTCGTCTCTGGCTCGTTGCACCGTCATGAAGGACTCAAACATTCTTGCCAGCCGGTCCAGGGAAGACTCATCTCTCAGCTCTGCATTGGCTGTGGCTCCTGCTGCGGCTATCGCCTCTACACCACCCCCGACTGCTGCTGGCGCCGCTGCCTCTACATTGGTTTTGCTGTTTGCCTTCCTGGTCGCCATCTTTGTCTTCATCTCTGCCACTCCATATCCCACTTCTGACACCACATGTTGCAAGGATGAACGGCGGTGGAGTGGACAGAGAGATGTAGTGAAGCTTCTTTCCCGTTTTATTTATTTATTTTTTTTCTCTTTTCTAAAACTTTTCATCAAACAAAGCAAATACAGTGCAACAGGCTTCAAGTTTGCCAGGCTAAGTCAAATAAATGACCCTGAACACAACTACTTAAAACAGCCAAGACACAGTACCTTCTCCCAAAGCATCTACATCAAAAAGAACCCCTGCTCTGGAGCCTCTACTGGGCTTTTATACCCGTAGCCCCTCCCCACAGATGAGCCCAATTGCACAAGTAAATCAATCAACTAAATAACAACATTCTAAATGCAAAATAACAACAGAAAAGACTAAACACAAAATACATAAACACCCAAAATAATTTTCACTAAACAAAAATCCCCACTACACATTATCAAATACATTTTCCCCACACTCAGTAAAACACCCCCACTAAAATAGTCTGCGCCGCCCGGAGCGCACTGACTCCCCCACAATAATTATAGAATGGACCAGTCCCTCGGTTTCGTCCGGGGAAAAGAAAGCGTTGGGCGCGTGTTGAAAATGCGAATGGTGAAATGAAAAACAAATGCTACGAAGTGGCGGTAGGCCTCCCTGCCCACTGTAACAAATGCGAACGAGATGCTATGGTGAAGGGTGAAATATGAAATGCTTAAACCGGGTAAACCAAGACAGCAAACGGGATTAAAAATACAGTGCTACTGTCGCAGTAAGTTAGCTGGAGTTTTAAAAATGCCGGCAGATAGCTGCCTCTGCGTCTGTGCGCTTGCGTGAATGACTGGATGTATGAGAGTGTGTGTGTGATTGGCGTAAGCGTCACGGCTGCTCCGTGACAATATCATTCAGTATTAATGGAGCCTTCACAGATGGGCATGTCACCCTTGCCATGTGCACTAATGCCCCATTTATATTTGGCTTCTTCTTTGTGTTTTAGAGCTTTAACTTGCATTTGTGGACACAGTGTTGATCTGTGTTCACAGACAGTGGTTTTCAGAAGTGTTTCTGAGCCCATGCAGTGATTTCCACTACAGGATCATGTCTGTTTTTAATGCAATGCCGCCTGAGGGTCCAAAGATCACAGCCAGCAGATACTGGTGTTCAGCCTCGTCCCTCACAGACAGAGATTTCTCCAGATTCTCTGAATCTTTAATGATATTCTGCACCGTAGACGATGAAAAGCTAAAATTCTTTGCTATTTTACGTTGACCAATGTAATCTTGCATTGTTGCACTATTTGATGTTACAGTTTCTCACAGAATGGTGACCCCTCCTCATCTTTACTTCAGAAAGACTCTGGCTCTCTGAGATGCTCTTTTTATACCTAATCACCAGGTGTTTTTTTATTTTTATTTTTAGCATTACACAACATTATAAGCCTTTTTTTGTGCCCGTCCCAACTTTTTTGGAACTTGTTGTTGGGATCAAATTCAAAATGGGCCTATATTTTTCAAAAACAAAACTAATTTCGCAGGTTCAATATTTGTTATGTTATTTTCATTTAAATATGGGGTTAAATGATTTACAAAATTTTTATTTATGTATTTATTTTTACATTTTGCACAGCACCCAGTTTTCCCCATTTTTGGAAATGGAGTTGTATTATAGTGCTCATACAGTTTTTACTGCTTCTAAATGACTCTTTTTTTTTTTCTTTCCAATTTAGATAAACTTTGTGTTCCTTTTCAACATAGTACGCATCCTCATGACCAAGTTGCGAGCGTCCACCACGTCTGAAACCATACAGTACAGGTAAGCCATGGAAACCTTAGAGCTTGTTAAGGCTGAGCAGTGACGGCTGTGGATACCTTATTTAAGGGGTACCCACACACCACTCTCCGCTCAGTCTTGAGTTCTTGGTGCTACATGCACGTTACTCTGACTCAGCTGGTAATCGGTAAAAAGCCTCTAGTCTCGAGTTCCAAGTGTTTTCCTCTCTTGAGGGTCTCTCCAGTGTATGGAGCTCTTGTCTGACTTGGAGCCAGAGGGATACATGACATTATTATTTTATTATCATTACTATTTAGCATGTGAACGTTTATTTGCAGTTCATTACAAATACCTAATAAAATAGAATTGAAAGAAATCTAGAATATTTACAGTCAAGTGAAAAGCAACAAATGAAGCTTGAAGATTCAGTAACACAGTGTAAAATGATGCTGCATTAGTTTTGTTTGAAAAAAAATATCCTACCTATTTCAGAAGAAATATGCGGCCAATATCTCATCAGTATATGACGAATCTTTAATAGTTGGGTTTCACTTCTGTTGCTATGGAGACAGTTCTAACAAAGGGATACCTTAGCTTGATACACTTATTGTGGGAAATATGAACTACATACACACATTTTCACTGTAACATTTTTTGTAGACAGAAAAAAAACACATTATTTCAACTTACAGTTGTTGTGTTGTAATGCATTAACCATGAGCTCCCCATATCCCTCTACGATTCAGTCCAGTTCAGTACTAATAACCTGCCCCACATCTCTGACACCTTAGTGTCTGAGGTTGGTAGGCACTGAAAATGGAAATATATAATCTGCATTTTAAAAGGAAAACAGAGATGTCTATAAGAATAGTGAAATCTTACAATATCTGTTGTAGCACGTAGTGTTAAATAGTTTGGGTGCAAAGTAACACAATCCAACAAAGTTGCATCTAACAGTAGCTAGGAAAGCAACGTTTCCATGCATTGATTGTTCTGGGTGTATACAAACGTCTACAGCATGTAATTTAGCTTTTGTTTGCAACGTTGTGTAATTTTTAGGCTACAAGATGGAAAAAAACTAACAGATACATGATACGACAAAAAAGCAGAACAAACAGCCGCCAGGTTTACTTTGGCTGGCTAGCTGTCTTGCTAGTTAAGCGCACTGGTTACCATTACTTTAAGGGATCATCATCTGCCGTATTAAAACGATTCAGTTGAAATGATGCCTTTCAGCTTAACAAGTTTCAGGTGAGTTGCATGAGCAGTCACACTGTGCATGAGCACAGGTCACATGTTGTATCATGCAGGTTTCAAGCAGCTAAAATTGTGCAAATGCTTATAAAAATAAAGCCAATCTAACGCTGAGTGTGTCAATAATACTCGCAGGACTCTTTCTATGAATACCATTAAACAGTTTGATTTTCTGCTGAGTCTCCAGGAGAGATCAACTAGCTTCTCCCTGTGTGGGACAGATGCCATAGTTCACCTCTCTTTGTCTGAAATGAGCAAAGCTACTCAGCTGAGAGCATCTGAGGTTGGTAGGTAGGTGAAGCAGGTGAAACATTAGACAGGTAGCCACCTTCTCCACTGGTCAGCTATCTTAGGACATTGTGTGCGTCACATAATCCCCGTCCTGGAGATTCCATCAGGAACTAATCTCCATCCTGCTCCCTGCTGTCTTTGCGAAATCTTTTTATTGGAACGAGTCCAGACATTGTTCATCAGGGGTCAGAAAACAGGCAGATGGGGTCGTCACAGGTGTGTCCACTATCAAAAAAAAAGCTGCTATGTAGACACAAGGCTAAGAATGAGGAGCTAAGGAAACCAGGAAAATATACCTATATAACAAATTCATGGAAAAATCTGAATAAAGCAGAGAAAGGTAAGCTTACCTGTTTCCAGATAAGGTTAAGCGATTAAAATCCTATGATGGTCTGTAACACATAAAATACTGAGCAGGCCACAATACTGACCTCAATTTTGGACCAAGAAGATCAAGAGGAAAAGATCGAAGTGACTAAGACAGGGTTCATTGTTGGGGCACAGAGGCAGGAGCCTCATCATAAATACAGGCTAGTGTTGGAGTGGAAACAGTGACTAAGTCTGCATTTAGAACTTTGGAAAAACATCAGTAAACAGGGCTGGAAATTGTGGTTTAAAGCGCACAATCAGAGATACCTTTGCATTAGTGAGATATGAAAGAGCAACCATTCCTCAGGTGACTGACGTCAATGCAGGACGTGATCAGACTGTCGGTGAGAACAGTCTATCCATGCATACACTGAGAAGGATAATATACCAAGGCTGCAGTGCATAAACGCCTCATTACAAAGACCAGTGACCTTTTGAGAGGTCAGTGGCATAAAAACCAACAGCACTGCTCTACAGTTTATGTAAATCACATGCTACGGTGCTCACAATCACCACATCTCAACCCTACTGAATGCTAAATAGAGATTTAGACCGATGTGTTGGACATTGCTGTCCACCACCATCATCGAAACACCAATTAAGGAAATATCCTGTGGGAGAACAATGTTTTATCTATCTACCTATCTATCTATCTATCTATCTATCTATCTATCTATCTATCTATCTATCTATCTATCTATCTATCTATCTATCTATCTGTCTGTCTGTCTGTCTGTCTGTCTGTCTATCTATCTGTCTATCTATCTATCTATCTATCTATCTATCCATCTATCCATCTATCTATCTATCTATCTATCAGAGATTTTAGAATCTATGCCAAGGTTTTTAAAGCTACTCTGGTGACATCATTCTTTTTAATCATTTTTGTCACCCTGGGTAGCTGTGAATTGTAGTTATATTAGTATATGCTAATAAAATGTCACAGTGGGGACCTATGGCAGAGACACAAGGTAATGGAAAAGGAAATGGACAGAGTCAGACAGTTCTATGAAAAAGTCCCCATGACAAGACATTTGAGACAGAATAGTTGACAGCTCGATCAATGAGATCAATGTTGGTAAAGGTCTCTTTAAAACTGTTTTTTTAGTGCCGTATCTTTGCAGGTCACATAGGAAAGCATCTCCTTTCAGCCAGATAAACATCTCTACAGTGCTGCAGAACTTGAGTCCAGATTCGAGACAGTTTTGCTATTGTCTTGAACTTGTCTTGGACTCACTAGGATTTGTCTTTGTCTCGGATAAGTAGACCTGTCACCTATGTGGCATATACATACATACATATATATATATATATATATATATATCCATCCATCCATCCATCCTCTAAGCCGCTTCTCCGTCAGGGTCGCGGGGGGGAGCTGGAGCCTATCCCAGCAGTCATCAGGCGGAAGGCAGGATACACCCTGGACAGGTCGCCAGTCCATCGCAGGGATATATATATATATATATATGTATATATATATATAGAAGAGTGATGGGAAGAGGGATGGTGAGATCGGCCGCAGGCTGGGACAGGCGGCAGCAGTAATGCAGCCACTGTACTGGACTGTAGTTTTGAAGAGAGAGCTGAGCCATAATGCAAAGCTCTCTGTTTCCTGGTCGGTCTACATCCCAACCCTGAGGAGTGAGGAGCTTGGTCATCTGGGAGGAACTCAGAGTAGAGCTGCTACTCCTCCGGATTGAGAGGAGCCAGTTGAGTTGATTCGGTTCTGATCAGGATGCCTGTCTGGACTCCCAGTGGGGGTGTACCAGGCACGACCTACTGGGATGAGACCCTAGGGTTATCTTTGAGGGATCAGAGGGATTATATCTCCACATTGGCCTAGGAGCAGCTCAGGGTCGCCTGGAAAGTCCTGGAGGAAGTTGCGGGGGACAGGGTTGTCTGAGATTCTCTGCTCTCCTGACTGCTACCGTGACCCATCTGGACTAAGCGGTTAAAGATGATGATGACTGAATGAGTGAGTGTGTGAATAATCACACTGACCAGGAAACCCACCAAGAGCTTAGAGACACACACACTAGCACCAGCGTGAGTGAACCAGGGTGCTTTGATTACACAATAATGTGGATACTTCCATTACAAATTCAATCAGGCTTATTCATCCTCTTACTACAAAGAGTCCTCTGGGCTCTTTTTCCTGCCCCTTATTCCCTCTTGGTGTGTGGCTTGTAGCATCCTTCTCTCCCTTCTCACGCCAGAGAGAGACAGACTGTATGCTGCTGGTGTCGGGAAAGACAGCGACTCCGCCTCTCCACAGCCGCAATGCATATCATCTTCTTTCTTTAAACTGTCACCAACATGTACTGACTCATAATCAAGTAGCTTAAAACCAAGTAACTGCCTTGTTTGTGTTTGATTTAGCCAGCTGGAAATGAAAACGGGCATTGGTTGATTTCACGCATCGAGTGGATTCAGGAGGGAGGGGGAAGCCAATCCCTCTTTATGCAGAGATTTAGAGATTTGTCTTTCTTTAGCCAGCCACCAGGTCCTCCTGCACATGTTGCCCTAGGAAAGACATGGTGGGGCGAAGTGGAAAACAAGACTATCACCTTTTCATCTCACTGAACTGAATAGACATGCACAGTCTGGTTTAGCTTATATATATAATCTTTGGTCTCATTCTCTTTTAGATTTATGTCGACCTCACACCAAATGACGTTTCAAGCAATGTCACTGTCACAGACAAATTTCCAGTGTCGGGATGGAATCATGAGGGTTGTGCTAGAGTTGCGTCTCGCTCTTGTCACCTTGACTGTTGGGTGTAAGGTGGTCAGGATGGCTGTTTCATGTCAGTCTTTTCCTCATTGTGACGCTGCGACAAAATCAGCTATGTTTAATATTTACGTTTTAAATCTTGGCTCATGCAAATAGTGATGTGCCAGGGAAGCGAGAGAGAGAGAGAATCTATGCTGCTCCACTTTAAAACAGTAATCATATTAATCTGAAAATGTAAACTGACTGTTTTAACATTAAGTTCACTGAGCGTAACAGGTCCCTAATAATCTGTTAATAATCCAACTAATAGCTCAATCGGAATAGAATACGTCTAAGTTGGACCTTATTTGGAATATTCTAGTCTGATTGAGGTAATTCAGAAAACAGTTTCCATCTGATTGAATGGGTAATCCTGTAAATAATCCATTAAATAGAAGAACAATATCCGTGTAAACGCCTGAATCCGATTACATTCCCTATCCCTATCCCTACATTCCCATTTCTTTGTTGTTGATGTTCTGATTATACTTTGATTTCGGTCAAGTTTTAGAAACAAATGATTCATGTCCTTAAATTCACCTCAGTCCCTTTGGTATTTGAGACTATGTGTTTCTGTTGTCACTTTAGCTTGTCAGTTGACAGCTGACCCTTTACCTCTCTTCCCTCTTGACAGTTTGGAGCTAAAAGAAAATGCCTACTTGATGTTGTGGTTGGGGTTTGGCTGTGATAATGAGGCCAAAACATGAACAAGCCTGGACATGCTGTCTTGGAAAGCTTGGAAAGTTTTAGAGATTTTTTTAGACTGTTTTCTTACAGTATATACAGTTATTTGAATTGAGGATGCAGAGCTCGTGGAGTATGCTGAAAATGTCTGCTAATAGAGTTACGTAAACCTGTCTTGGGTAAAGAAAACATTCCCGTGGCTTCGGAGTGCAGCACTGATTCCCCACAGGGTACAAGGAGCCACACGTCTGTATCAGGAGGCTGGGAGCAGCTCTTCAGCAGAGGGATAGTTTGTTTTCAGTGGAGCAGATTGATTACAGACCCCCCTGAGTGGAGCCCGAGCTCTGAAGAAGCCACTGAGCTCACATGGAGTTTTAAAAGAGTGTCTGGTAAACCTCCTGAGAAAAATAATTCCTGCTTATTAGTGTGAATGAATCATTGGTTCTCCGTTGCCAGGGGTTTGCGCAGGTTAGCACATTATCTGGCACTGAGACCATCTGTGAATCAGCAAATAGTTTGTATGGTATGAGTTATTTTTTCTTGGTGTGCTATTGTATTCCTTCCTCAAAGCTATCTGAGCAATGAGCTTTAGCTTTAATCCTTTTTTGCCTAAATAAAAAGCCGGTGTCATTACGATTTAATCTACTCTTCTGCTTTAATAATCATGTCATTGTTGTCGCAGTTCAACCAGCAATAAAGGCAGAGTTGAGCTTCTTTTATATAGTGATAGAAAAGCACAGAGCATACAGGCTATATACACAGATTCATGGCGTTTGCTATGTGGCCATTTCAAATGGGAGATTTGTATCACTGTTAAATGCAGTGAACATGAACCACAGGATTCCGATCACTCTTAAATGTGCTTGAACCACAAGATTCCAATCATGTTTGGTCTCAAGAACCCCAAGATTCTGTTCAATGTTAAAAGTGCCTGACAAATGAGATTCCAATAGCTGTTCAATGTGCTTGAGAAACCAGATTCTGATTGCTGTTCGATGTGCTTGGGAAACCAGATTCTGATTGCTGTTCGATGTGCTTGGGAAACCAGATTCTGATTGCTGTTCGATGTGCTTGGGAAACCAGATTCTGATTGCTGTTCGATGTGCTTGGGAAACAGGATTCTGTTTGCTGTTCGATGTGCTTGGGAAACGGGATGCTGATTGTTGTTCGATCGGCTTGAGAAACCAGATTCTGATTGCTGTTCGATGTGCTTGGGAAACGGGATTCTGATTGCTGTTCGATGTGCTTGGGAAACGGGATTCTGATTGCTGTTCGATGTGCTTGGGAAACGGGATGCTGATTGCTGTTCGATGTGCTTGGGAAACGGGATTCTAATCTCTGTTAAATATATTTGAACCCGAAGATCCCAATCGCTGTTAAATGTGCTTGAGAATCAGGATTCCGATCACTGTTGAAATGCACTTGAGAAAGAGGATCCCAGTTGCTGTTAAAAGTGCTTGTGAAACAGGATTCCAATCGCTATTGAATATACTTAAGAAACGGGATTCAAATCTCTGTTAAATATGTTTGAACCCTAAGATTCCTATCACTGTTAAATGTGTTGGAGAAACAGGATTTTTCTCACTGTTAAATGTGCTTGAGAATTAGGATTCCGATCACTTTAAATGTGCTGAGAAACAGGATTTTGATCACTATTGACCGTACTTGAGAAATGGGATTCTGATCGCCGTTTAAATACGCTTGAGAAATGGGATTCCAGTCACTGTTAAATGTGCTCAAACCACAGAATATCCATCAGTGCTAAAAGAGCTCAAGCAAGGGTTCTGATTGCCGTTAAGAGATCATTTAGAGATAAAGAGACAAATTCCGATCCCTTTTAAATGAGCTCAGACCACAGGATTCCGATCCCTGTTTAATGAGCTCAGGCCACAGGATTCTGATCATTATTAAATTAGCTCAGGCCACAGGATTCTGATCCCTGTTTAATGAGCTCAGGCCACAGGATTCTGATCATTATTAAATTAGCTCAGGCCACAGGATTCCGATCCCTGTTAAATGAGCTCAGGCCACAGGATTCCAGTCACACAGGGACAGGATTACATTTGATGCTAAATGTGCTTAAACCACCAACAAATGGCAGGACTTTTTGAAGGGCTGATTAATCCACAGTTCATTGTAGTTATGATAGATAGCTGAACATCTCAGTAACTGAGAGGTTTGTTACGGCATGACTGAGAGATGGGAAATTAAAAACTAGTCCTCCCGATTCATATAAAAAATCTAGTTTAAAGTACACATAAGTGAGCAGTTGACTGATAGGCTGAAAGGGCATGGCAGGTTTACTAGGGGGCTTTTTAAACTGGAGAATCTGGCATCTTCTAAGATTCCCCTTCAAATGAAGCCCAGTAGTGAACAGAAACTCAGGTGAGTTCTTGATGGAATTCTGGGAATTCCTACCATCTTTCCATCCTGAAGGGTTTCTGCTGGTTCTTTGTGGCATTATCTGCAAGTTTCTTGTATAAGCTGTGGTCACAGTGCATTAATAAAGTGTCCCACATCCAGGAAGGTAGATCAAAGCAACCTCCAGGTCCAGAATGTTCTAATATCTCTGCCCTTCCAATATATTCTTGACTTCTCTGAATAAAGCATTCCCTCTGCTTTAAGAAGTATGAAATGATGTCATATGAAATAAGAAGGGCACACAGCCGGTCGGTCATGAGGGGTCACTGAATGGTTGAATGTCTGAATATGCAAGTGTATTAAATGACATGCTGTGGTCTTCATTTGCCCCAGATCGCAACCCAATTGAACAACTAAAGGAGATCATAGAAGCCTCTGAAGAAGGAATCTAATATTTCTACCCTTCCAACATATTCTGGACTAAAGCATTCCTTTTGCTTTAAGAAATATGAAATGATGTCATTTGAGAAAAAAAAAAGCTTCCCATATTTTGGAGATGAAGATGTAGAAATCTTTCGTTTATACCGAAACTCTGTGAAAAAGTCCTACTTGGCATCAGAAAATGGAGAAGATCTCAATCCCAGTCCTGGAGACCCATCTCCTGCAGTTTATTGCTCTTCCTGCTCAAACACATTAAGTCCTTAAAGCAGCTGAAAAATCGAATTAGCTGTGTGAGCTCTGTGTGCAGTCTTTGAACCGCTGCCCTACATTAGAACCCGAAAGAGGTTCCGCCTGGATTTTTTTCTCTTTTAAAAATGCACCAAAGTGCTGTTGGGCTTGGTTTCGCTCCGTAAGCTGAACGCTGCTCTCTCCGCCTGCAGCAGGCTACTTTAATGTCACATAGTATTTGCATCACTGAAAGGCCAAATGCTGAAGAGATTGGAAGTGATCCAGAGTCACTGGGGAGAAAGGATCAATTTAAAAGAAAAAAAAAAAATTAAGCTTAAAGAGTTTATCTGAATCATGACCCTGTACTCTCTGTCTCTACTACACGGTTTTAAGCTGGGGCTGTCTCAGGTCTTGCGTTTTCATCAAACTTTCCAAGGTGAGAGTTCTGATCAGTTTCATAATTAATAACATAATTTAGAACATAATTATTTTAGTGAAGACCGATTTGGGGAACTGTCTTTAGAAGTCACAGTTACTACTGGTAATGAAAAAAGAACACTGTCATTTTACAGTATGTGCAAAAGTCAGAGACCCTTCATTTATTTAATTTCCAGTCAAAATAAATAAACAGACAGCAATTTGTCATTAATGGCATCTCTTCCATGGTGTTCCCCAGAGCTCAGTTCTTGGGCCTTTGGTTTTATGGCCTAACATTATGAGCACCTCCTTGTTTTTATGCTCGTTGTCCACTTTATCAGCTCCACTTACTGTATAGCTGCACTTTGTAGTTCTACAGTTACAGACTGTAGTCCATCTGTTTCTCTGATACTTTGATAGCCCCCTTTTACCCTGTTCTTCAGTGGATCAGACACAGCAGTGCTGCTGGAGTTTTTAAACACTGTGTCCATTCTTTTAGACACTCCTACCTTGTCAGTCAAATTTGTAGATGTAAAGGCAGAGATCATAGCTCATCTGCTATCCAGCAGTCCAGCAGTGACACTGACACGTTTAAAAACTCCAGCAGCGCTGCTGTGTCTGATCCACTCAGACCTGCACCACACACAGTAACACACCACCACTATGTCAGTGTTACTGAAGTGCTGAGAATGATCCACCATCCAAATAGTACCTGCTCTGTGAGGGTTCATGGGGCTCTTGACCACAGAAGAACAGGGTAAAAGGAGGCTAACAAAGTATGCAGAGAAACAGATGGACTACAGAAATCCCAGTGTACAGGAAATTGTCGTCAGAATTGAGGCCAAACTGACAGACGGGGGCCTGCTGACGTGTTTCACGGCTTGTGAATAAAAATCAGGCAAGAATTGCTTAGACAGTACACCGCAGGTTCTTCACAACCAAATTCTGAAAGAACACTACCATGAATATATGGAGCAGAGTGGCCCGCAAGAGGCCTTTGCTCACTTCTGCTCCAAAGTCTGGAGACACAAAAAATGGACTGTTCATGACTGGAAACGTAATCTGGTCAGATAAATCTCGTTTCTGCCTGTATGTGAATGATGCTCAGTGTCATGTTCATCGTAGGCCTTCAAGAAGCCTTAAATAGGGTCTTGAATGCAAGATGTGATTCAAGCGGAAGCTGTGTGATGCTCTTGGGTGTTTTAATTATACAGAAATGGGTACTTTGGTTGAGGTGACAGTAAATCTGAACTACAGTGCTGACATTGAGTTGCTGGACAACCAGGTATTGCCTCTTGCTCATCATCTTCACAGGACTGCAAATGTGACTGATTGGCATGATGAACATTCAGGAGGGTTCACATATCCGGATTTGGCCTGCAAAATCCCTGGATTTGAATCCTTTTGAAAATCTATGGTACGACCTGGAACAGCGAGTAAGACGCCAGGGAAGGCTCCGCAAACTCTGGGCAAATTGAGCAATTCTTTGATGCAGGAGTGGCCGAACATTGATGTCGCCTACATCCAGAAACTTGTCCAGTCTAGGTCAAATCGATTCACAGCTTTTATCCATGCTCATGGAGGTATTACACCCTATAAGGCAGGTCAGACACAGCAGACTACTTTTTGTCCGCTGAGCTTATATACACATGTATTGGCATCAAAGCAGGATGTGTGAAGTGAGGGAACTAGTGCAATCATTATTGCTGTAAAATGTAAAGACTGAGGACTCATAGCAGTCAAATAGTTCAATTTAGCATGCAGATGTGCAGTGATGACAAAGGGGTGAGTGGTCAGTCTACAGTGGCTGCTGGAGACAGTCTAGATTAGTCCAGGTGGATGTTGGGGAGCATCAGTGCATTCAATAATTCGACTGCTTTGGGTAGGAAGCTGTTGCAGAGTCTGGTGGTGGTGGATCAGATAGCAGATGGCAGCAGTGTTAAGAGTATATGAGAGGGGTAGGAAAGGTCGGTCACAGTGCTGACGGCCTTGCGGATATTAATAGTATCTCTAGATAGTAATTATAATAGCTCTAGACATCTGAGAGTTAGACAGGCCGCTGCTCTTACAGACCTGATTTCACTGATTTTAGCTAATTGTTAAGCCCGTCATGAGTCATGATGAAGCCCTTCACATGGGCAAGAGGACGTTATTCATCATTATCAAGATAAATTGCCTCACAATATGCTCCTTTTTTATTGTCCTTACTTAAAAACCATTTTCCAGCCACACGTTTGATTAAACAGAGAGCAGATTCAACCATGTCTAATTGGATTCAGTGTAATACAGTGTAAAATGTCAGTTATAATACTTGCATTTGTAGTTTTTGACAGTATTTTTTAAACGAGGCATTACAGTACTTTGTCTGTTCCAGCTTACCAGAAGTCAGAAAAAATATGGGCCAATATAGCAGAGCTGTAGGTTTGTATGTTGCTCACGCTGGAGGAGCAGGACAGCCCTGTCAGTGTCAGTGATTCAGAGAGGTGACTCAGACGCTGACGGAGTTTCCACTCTCTTTGAGAGGATACGCCTCTCAATCTTCCTAAACAGGTTGATTTTCTGCTTCGCTTTACCACGCGCAGCTTCATCCATCAGTGAGTGAGGGCGAACTTAATCTGAGCTAATGTCACAGGCTGGGCTGCTGGAGTTTCATCAGGGAACCTGTCAGCGTCGTCATTCATCTTGGGGGTGAGCGACGGAGCAGAAAGCCAGCATTTGCAACATTTGCAGACGTTTTCACCGTACATGATGTGCAGTCTGATGTTCTTTAAGGAGATTTCCAAAGGTTTTTCCACATTTCTTCGTAATTGAGTCGTTCAGGGCGTTTTGGAGTGAAACGCTCTGTTCTACAGAAACTTACCGAGTCAGAGCTGTTCACAGTGGTGGTGATAGGAGCCAGACGTCCCCCTCTTAAAAGCTCCTCACAGAAAGTTACTGCATGAAATGGTTAGGAATTCACTGCCTGATGACAGACATTGTATTAGGATAGTTTTACGATTCATGGTGGAGGGATACATAATATGCAGGGTGCCGTGAGGCAAAATAGTCCTCGGATTTTCACTGTTTTCCCATCATTGACATTCCATATAAACTCACTGTTCCATATTCCATATGCACACTGTGAAATTAGACCTCTGCATTTAACCCATCTGTGCAGTTAAACACTCATATACATGCACACTAGGGGGCAGTGAGCACACTTGCCCATAGCAGTGGGCAGCCCTATCCACAGTGCCCGGGGAGCAATTGGGGGATAGGTGTCTTGCTCAAGGGCACTTCAGTCATGGACTGTCAGCCAAGGGGATTGGACCGGTAACCTTCCAGGCACAGGGCTGGTTCCCTAACCTCCAGCCCACGACTGCCCAGTAAATAAAATGTCTATATTTGTGTTGTAGTCATGGCAACCCCTGGTTCCTATCAGCACCGCTGTAAAATAAAACATATTTAGGGGTATTTCCTTTTAAGTTGAAAGTGTGTGACTCTTTTAACAGTACAGCAATATCTCTTATTTTAAAAAGCTGTTAATAAAATGCTGCAGATACTCAATATTATACAGCAGGTAGTTCTGGCCACACGAGCTGATTGATTGAGACGCATTCTAACTGTGCTGTTGTTTCACCATAATATCACAAACTCTGTATCACCCCGCTGAGGCGCTGTTGCTAAGCAGCGACTTTGACAGCTGTAGGAGATGCTCGAGCCATCTGAACGAAACAAAATGGACACTTTAAAGATCACATTTGACCAACAGCCGATTTGGTCAGTCTGAAGATTAGACGACACTAAATTTCTAAACAGTCAGTCGGTTTGTGTGGAGCTGGAGAACGAACTGACGGCTGTGCAGCGAGTGGGCGGAGCTCGTTACTCTGACGTAGCAACAAGCTGCTCGTTAAGGAGCTATAATTAGGAGGAAGGAACTGAACATTACAACATATTAAACGCCGCGTTCACGGCCAGTTTATTAATTTCTTACTATATTTATTAAACTGTTATATAAGCCGTAGAACACTTGAGGAGAGTGTTATCACTATTTCACAATAACTCCCTCTCAACTTCTATTGCTTAAATATTTTCTTTTGTATTTTTAAAAAATAAATGTAAATGGGCTTTTTGGTAATGGGTATTTACTATTTAACTCCAGAACATCTTAATTATATTCTTCTCTCTCTCTCTGTCTCTCTCTTCTCTCTCTCTCTCTGTCTCTCTCTCTCTTCTCTCTCTCCCTCTCTCTTTCTCTCTGTCTCTCTCTTCTCTCTCTCTCTCTGTCTCTCTCTCTCTTCTCTCTCTCCCTCTCTCTGTCTCTCTGTCTCTCTCTTCTCTCTCTCTCTGTCTCTCTCTCTCTTCTCTCTTTCTCTCTGTCTCTCTCTTCTCTCTCTCTCTGTCTCTCTCTCTCTTCTCTCTCTCCCTCTCTCTGTCTCTCTGTCTCTCTCTTCTCTCTCTCTCTGTCTCTCTCTCTCTTCTCTCTCTCCCTCTCTCTGTCTCTCTCCCTCTCTTTTTCTCTCTGTCTCTCTCTTCTCTCTCTCTCTGTCTCTCTCTCTCTCTTCTCTCTCTCACTTTCTCTTTCTCTCTGTCTCTCTCTCTCTTCTCTCTCTCACTTTCTCTTTCTCTCTGTCTCTCTCTTCTCTCTCTCCCGCTCTCTTTCTCTCTGTCTCTCTCTCTCTTCTCTCTCTCCCTCTCTCTTTCTCTCTGTCTCTCTCTTCTCTCTCTCCCTCTCTCTTTCTCTCTGTCTCTCTCTTTCTCTTCTCTCTCCCTCTCTCTTTCTCTCTGTCTCTTTCTCTTCTCTCTCTCCCTCTCTCTTTCTCTCTGTCTCTCTCTCCCTCTCTCTTTCTCTCTATCTCTCTCTCTTCTCTCTCTCCCTCTCTCTTTCTCTCTGTCTATCTCTCTCTCTCTCCCTCTCCCTCTCTCTCCTTCTCTCTCGCTCGCTCTCTCTCCCTTTCTCTGTCTCTCTCTCTCTTCTCTCTTCTCTCTCTCCCTCTCTCTTTCTCTCTGTCTCTCTCTCTCTCTTCTCTCTCTCCCTCTCTCTTTCTCTCTGTCTATCTCTCTCCCTCTCTCTCTCTCTCTCTCTCTCTCTCCCTCTGTGTAGAAAAGCTGTGAAGGCCACCTTAGTGCTGCTGCCTCTGCTGGGCATCACATACATGCTGTTCTTTGTGAACCCGGGGGAGGACGACATCTCTCAGATCGTCTTCATTTACTTCAACTCATTCCTTCAGTCCTTTCAGGTGAGACTCTGTATTGTCACTTCAGCAAACCGATAAACACCTGAACCTTTCAGAGTCGCTGCAAAAATGTCTGAAATTAATTAGCTGTGTCCAGAGCGGTGAACATAATAACATGACTGAGAAAGCTGTAGAACATCAGGAATGATGACCGATGTCAATAAAATTATTATCCACAATGAAGTTTTGATAAAGTTACTATCCAAAATGAAGCGGTAATAATACATTAATATGTAGTTATAAATATAATACAGTTCTAGTTCAGAATAACCTATAATATATATTAAAATATGATCAAAAATCTATAATATAGTTATAGTTCAGAATAAAGTTCTAGTAAAAGTAAGTAGATGTGCCCAGACATCTAACATGTCTTTATTTGTTACAGCTTGTTTCTAATTATTTTCAGTGTTTGAAATTGTGTAGAATCATTTCAGAGTCATTTATATATATATATATATATATATATATATATATATCTATCTATACTAGGGATGCACCGAATATTCGACAACCAAAATTATTCGGCTGGAAAAAAAAAAACCCACAGTGAAGAAACCAAATAATTCATACCGAACAATGAGGCTTTTTCTAGACGGGATCCAGAGGGGAACTTTTACTCCTTAGCTCCATGGATAGAACCAGTTGTCAGCGTTGAAGTTTCACAGCTTTTATGCCCACATCCTGCTTAAAGAAGCACAAACCCCAATTTTACAAGAACGCGATAAAATCGCAGCCAGCGTGGAGCGAGGCGCTCTGTAGATGCTGCAGACATGTGGGCTGTGTGGGGCATTTTAAAGAGTCAGGATGACCCAAGAATGGTAGTTTGCAGACATTGTTCTGCTGAATGGTCAAAAGGGGCTACATCTGGAAAGAGTCACAGCACTTTAAGTTTAGTTTATGATTGAAATCCTTCCTCGATTCCTGGCCTGGGTACTTGTCAGCGAGAGACTGTTTATCTCATGTGCTTGAGAGAAGACGAATAGACATTTATGTGAGAAAGCAGAGAAGCTACTTTTCATTTTAGGATGACTGTGCATTTCTTGTGGGTTCATCCACTTTTTTTGCACTTTGTAATGCACTTTTTTGCTACTGGTATGCAAAGATGTGTGGTACATTCTTTCAGCAGTCAGTTTTAGGCCTAATACTAATTTATATTTGTACTTTTCCTGGAGGCATATATAATATGTGCATATATATATATAGGTACATTTATACATTAGCCTATTTTACTTATGCAGTGGTGAAAAAAGTGGCAAAATGAATGAAACCCTGTCAAAAAACTGTGATCACTATTTGGTATTTGGCCTTCAGTGAAGTGTTTAATTTCATACGGTTCTGTTTTTGGCCAGAAATGTTCATTTTGGTGCATCGCTAGTGTATACAAAGTTCATATTTAGATCATTAAAAACATAGAGAAGGAGAGGGGGGGGTGGAGGACAGAGAGAAAAGAGAGAAGGACAGAGAGAGCTAGAGAGAGAGGGAAGTACAGAGAGTGAGAGAGAGGGAAGGACAGAGAGTGAGAGAGAGGGAAGGACAGAGAGTGAGAGAGAGGGAAGGACAGAGTGAGAGAGAGGGAAGGACAGAGTGAGAGAGAGGGAAGGACAGAGTGAGAGAGAGGGAAGTACAGAGAGAGAGAGAGAGAGGGAAGGACAGAGAGTGAGAGATAGGGAAGGACAGAGAGAGAGAGAGAGAGGGAAGGACAGAGAGTGAGAGATAGGGAAGGACAGAGAGTGAGAGAGAGGGAATGACAGAGTGAGAGAGAGGGAAGTACAGAGAGTGAGAGAGAGGGAAGTACAGAGAGAGAGAGAGAGAGGGAAGGACAGAGAGTGAGAGAGAGGGAAGGACAGAGAGTGAGAGAGAGGGAAGGACAGAGAGAGAGAGAGAGAGGGAAGGACAGAGAGTGAGAGAGAGGGAAGGACAGAGAGTGAGAGAGAGGGAAGGACAGAGTGAGAGAGAGGGAAGGACAGAGAGTGAGAGAGAGGGAAGGACAGAGAGTGAGAGAGAGGGAAGGACAGAGTGAGAGAGAGGGAAGTACAGAGAGTGAGAGAGAGGGAAGTACAGAGAGAGAGAGAGAGAGAGGGAAGTACAGAGAGAGAGAAAGAGAGATCTGAGAGAGACAGAGAGAGATCTGAGAGAGAGAGAGAGAGAGAGAGAGAGAGAGGGAAGGACAGAGAGAAAGAGGGAGACAGAGAAAAAGGGAATGACAGAATGAGAGAGAGGGAGGGAGGGACAGAGAAAGAGATCTGAGAGAGAGACAGAGTGAGAGAGAGGGAAGGACAGAGAGTGAGAGAGGGAAGTACAGAGAGTGAGAGCGAGAGGGAAGGACAGAGAGAGAGGGAAGTACAGAGAGTGAGAGAGAGAGGGAAGGACAGAGAGAGAGAGGGAAGGACAGAGAGAGAGAGAGGGAGGGAAGGACAGAGAAAGAGAGAAGGACAGAGAGCAGTAGAGAGAGAGAGGATTGGTGATAAAGGAGAGAGCATGTGTTGAGTGGTGGTGGATGTGGATGTGGAGGTGCTCTACAGTGAAATGAGGAGTCTGTGGCTGTTACTGTCTCTCACCTGCAGCTGACCTTCCCTGTATGAAAGGCACAGTGGGAGTCCAGCCCCCAGTCATGGAGACTCATTTATTTATCTCCTGTGAGAGAGAGAGAGAGAGAGACAGAGAGAGAGAGAGAGGAGAGAGAGAGAGAGACAGAGAGAGAGAGACACAGAGAGAGAGAGAGAGAGAGACAGAGAGAGAGAGACAGAGACAGAGAGAGAGAGAGAGAGAGAGAGAGAGGAGAGAGAGAGAGAGAGACAGAGAGAGAGAGAGAGAGGAGAGAGAGAGAGACAGAGAGAGAGAGAGAGGAGAGAGAGAGAGAGAGAGAGAGGAGAGAGAGAGAGAGACAGAGAGAGAGAGAGAGAGAGAGGAGAGAGAGAGAGAGAGAGAGAGAGAGACAGAGAGAGAGAGAGAGGAGAGAGAGAGAGACAGAGAGAGAGAGAGAGAGGAGAGAGAGAGAGAGAGGAGAGAGAGAGAGAGACAGAGAGAGAGAGTAAAAGGGGGCGAGATAGAGAAGAAGTGATTGTAGATGATCAGTTCTGAGAGGAAACTGGTCCACATCCCTGTTAGTGCTGTGTAGGAGAGCTAAAGCTAAAGCCCTCACTGACCGTAACGCTGCGGTTATACCGGTCAGAGAGTCGGTGCACTCACACAGTCATAACACTAGCAGAGTTTAATCACCTGGCCTCTGACCTCAACCTGCTGCAGCTGCTGTAGTACTTATAAGCTACTGTTGTCATTTGCTATACAGTTGTGTGCAAAAGTTTGGGCGCAAATTCCATCTTGTTGAAGTTCTAGGTGTAAATTGAACTGGAAAACAAATGTTTTTGAAAAGTTATGTTTATTTTTTCAAATATGTTAAAGACAGCAAATAAGTAGAGCTTGTGTGCTGACAAGTGATAAATATAAATATTTATATTTAATATGTAATACTTAAAAATGCCATATTTAAGTTTTCACTTGAAGAAAACGTAATTTTATCAAACTTTTGCAGACTGTTTAAATACAATGACTATTATGTAATTAATTTACAGTAATGCTTGAAAGTTTGTATACAAATTTTAAGACCACTGTTATGCTCCCCAGGAGTGGTCTACCAACAAAGTTCTCGCAAAGAGCAAGATGTGTAATAGTCCACAAGGTCACATAGGAACCCAGGGTTCTAAGCAACTTCTAAGCAACATGTTAATGTTCATCAGTCCACCATCAGGAGAACAATGGTTTGTCAGGGTTGCAAGGAGAAGCTGCTGCTCTCCAAAAAGAACATTGATGCCCATCTGCAGTTTGCTAAAGATCTCATGGCCAAGCCAGGGGGCTATTGGAACAATGTTTTGCAGACAGATAGATCTATTTGGTTTAAATAGGAGCATTGCGTTTGGAGAAAAGAAAACACTGCATTCCAGCATAAACACCATATCCTATCTGTGAAACATGGTGGTGGTAGTATCATGGTTTGGGCCTGTTTTGCTGCATCTGGGCCAGGATGGCTCGTCATCACCGATCGAACAATTAACTCTGAATTATACCAGCAAATTCTAACATCTGTCAGTGAGCTGAAACTCAAGAGAACATTTTGGAGATAAAGTTTTAGGTGAAATTTATGCAGAAATATAGACCATTTTAAAAGATACACCTTTCAGCACCACTGTAATTGTTAAATACATTTCAGTAACACTTTATTTGAAGGGATCTGCACAGGGACTTTATACAACATGCATAAGCACTAAATCACAGCTTTACACAGCTCACAATAAGCAGCTTATGGCAGTAGTTGCGAGGTAATGATGTTTTATGAAGTTAATAATATTGGCATAAAGGTTCTTAAATGAAAGTGACATTTGTCTCCTTTATAGCACATAAGTTTTGGATCATAACTCAGTTCGACATATTTCTACTTCAGTTAACCAGTTCTATTCAAAAATAATATAACGATAGCTGTAGCGTGCTCCCGAGTGGCGCAACCGTCTGACCGTTGACCCTGTCATCAGAAGATCACGCGTTTGATCCCTGGTGATGCTACAGCCGTCTGTAGCCAGGAGTCCGAGAGAGCACAGTTGACCTCGCTCTCTCTGGGTGGGTAGGAAGCCCCACTTCTCCCCCCATCACTCAGCGTGATGCTGGTCAGTGCAGGCGTCTGTTCTGTTAGCTGATGTAACAGATCTGGCGGTTGGTGCTTTCCTCTGAGTGCGTTCGGCTGTCCCATGACGTCGCGTGAGCGGCAGTTCGAAAAGAAGGTGGCTGGTTTCACAGGTCTCAGAGGAAGCCTGTGCAGCCTTCACCCTCCTAACGTTGATAGCATCGTGTGATTGGGGGAGTCCTAAGTAGCACGTGGAATTGGAAACGACTAAATTGGGGAGAAAAATGGGGTAAAAATCCAACTCTTAACTTGCTTTATGATACTGTTATAAGTGGCTATCGATTTAAAGGCCCTTTGCTATTTATATCATAAAACACCATGTCTTGCAGTTATTGACTGATTACTGATGTTTATTAAAGCAGTAAGCCACTTGAGGCTCTGTGTTCCCATGATTTTCTCACGGTGAAGGGTGTTGTTAGTGTTGTGGCATGGCACTGAGTGGAATAAAACCTCCTTCCCCATGATAAAATCACTGTATTATGTAATATCACTGTATGGGTTATTGCTTTTATAAAACAGCGGCTAACATACAATATGATAAAATACACAATTTTCCAGTAAATAATGTTATTGTTAATTATAATCAACATAAACAAGTATTCCACCAAAAAATGTAGTTCCTTTAGAGTGTGGTATCATTGCCAAACAAACATGAACCACTGAATGAAGAGAACGTTTGGTCACCCATCTCTGTATAATGTGGTCATTTTGTGAACCTTTTTTGTCACATAACAGTGAATATTTGATAGCACGACACTGTTTAATGTGCTTTATAAGTAGCACCAATCCTGTGGTACCCGTCTTTTCATGTTGGCTCCCTGCTCCCTACATAGTGCACTACGTAGGAGTTTAAATACTGGATCCTGCAGCCCAACAGAGCAAAATACAGCTAAGAAACAGTCATTTGGGACTCAGACACATCCAGACTCAACAAATAGTGCCCTGTCTGGCTGTAGAGGCTAGAATTCCTAAACGTACACAGGGAATATTAGGGAGTACAGAGCTGTTTGGGACTGGGTTTGACTCGACTTCTGACTGTAACACGGACATTTGAAGCGTGTAGTCCATTCAAGTGATGTTCTTCACACTGTTATTTTGCCATTTTTAACAGTTAGTCATATCATAAACACTTTAATCCAAGCGAGTGATATTAATGATGGAAAGTTTTCAAGCTTTGCTTTATAAATATTTTATTCAGTGTTTAGGGAGTTGTATTAAAGTCCTTGTGCTTGTAGCCTTCAAATAAAGTGTTACTTTCATCTTTTTTTCTGATCAAATTCAAACCATAAAAAAATATGTGTATATTTCAATGCAAAATATAAGCTCACATCTTGGTTTTGGCCCCACCAGCCGTTTCAGTAAAGGGTTGAAACTGTCCGTTTGTTCATTTCCAGTCAGCTGCTTATTGGCTTTTTTCTAAATGGTGCTCATGATCGGCCGCTACTGTTGGCTGCTGTGGATGGTTTTAATTGTGCACCTGGCTTTAGTGTTCCACACTGTCAGCCTCGTACTGCTGTGCTGAAAGGGGAACGGAGGAAAACAGTCCAGAATAATGAGTGTATCAGTGGCCCCTCTTTTTTTAATAAAGGAAACCTGTAGGGCGATTGTGAAAAAAGTGCTACAACAAAAACAGACCCACGGGAAGCAGAGTCATCTAGGCAGTATGGCAGAAATATAATATTGTAATACTTCAAGAGGTTTTCACAGTAAGTCATAATGTATATTTTTTATGGAGTCTAGGAAATTGGAACAGACAAAGTGGAGCCGTGTTAAAAATACTATCAAAAACTATCAATCCAATTACCCTGAACAGCCACTTCATTAAGTCCTCCTCCTTAATCTACACTCACTGTCCATCTTATCAGCTCCACTTACTGTATAGCTGGTCTTTGTAGTTCTACAGTTACAGACTGTAGTCCATCTGTTTCTCTGATACTCTGTTACCCTGTTCTTCAGTGGTCAGGACCCCCATGGACCCTCACAGAGCAGGTACTGTTTGGGTGGTGTGTTTGGGTGGTGGATCATTCTCAGCACTGCAGTAACACTGATGTGGTGGTGGTGTGTTAGTGTGTGTTGTGCTGGTCTGAGTGGATCAGACACAGCAGTGCTGCTGCAGTTTTTCAACACCTCAGTGTCACTGCTGGACTGAGAATAGTCCACCAACCAGGAATATCCAGCCAACAGCGTCCTGTGACCACTGATGAAGGACTAGAGGATGACCAACACAAACTGTGCAGCAGCAGATGAGCTGTCGTCTCTGACTTTACATCTACAAGGTGGACCGACAAGGTAGGAGTGTCTAATAGAGTGGACAGTGAGTGGACACAGTGTTTAAAAACTCCAGCAGCACTGCTGGGTCTGATCCACTCGCACCAGCACAACACACACTAACACACCACCACCACGTCAGCATTACTGCAATGATGAGATTGACCCACCACCCAAATAGTACCTGCTCTGTGGGGGTCCATGGGGGTCCTGACCACTGAAGAACAGGGTGACAGAGTATCAGAGAAACAGATGGACTGCAGTCTGTAACTGTACAAAGTGAAACTATATGGTCAGTGGAGCTGATGACATGGACAATGAGTGAAGAAACAAGGCAGTAGTTTTAATGTGGCTTAACATTTTAGATAAATAAGAATAATATTCTCTTTGTTATCAAACGAGCGGTTGAAAAGTGTGCTTACGATAATGTTGAGAATCAAAGTGGGCTCTTTGAAAAAACTACAAACAGCGTCCCGCTGAGGATCTCTTAGAACAGTTTACAGCAGAACCGGAACCAGATGCTTCAGAACTGCAGAACATCATCAACACTTAAAGGAGTCACACTTTAAAAAGCCGCTCAGTGTGTCAAACGACAGAGACGCTCGCTGTGCTGCCTGTGTGGTACGCTGTCCGTCAGCTCAGCCCACAGCAGCGTCAGATCTCTTCTGTAAAATATCGCTGTCGTGAAGAAGAATGCTGGGGAGATAATAGCGTCATTGAAGCCTGTAGAACTGACAAAACAGTTCCAGGAAAAGCTGATTGGATGCGTAATTGGAAATGTTGCACATGGACAGAGATTTCCTTTCACGTCACAACTGCCGTCAAACTGTTCAGTCAAACAAAGCTGTGCAAAAGTCTTAGCACCTTAGCAAGTCGTTTAAAACCGCTTATCTCAGCATTAAGTGGGATTTTGCTTGTAAAACTCTATATGACGTTAAAATGAATACAGGTAAACATGCAGTGTGGTCCCCACGTCTGAGACCACTAGTGAAAATGCTTCTATTTTGCATTTATTCCTAATTGAATATTATTTTTGATTGTAACGTATTTTATCAGAGTAACAATCTGATGGTAAACTGAGTCCTTCTAGACAAAAATTCTCAAAAATGACACTTTTTAAAAGATTTGTGAAAGTGCTGCTGACCTTGGCTTTGCACCATGAAGGTCACTCTGTCTTCTTTATGATGCAATACTCAGCCCCTCTTTCGCCTGTCAAAATAAAAGTCCTTTATTTTCAGAGTTGAGCACTTTTAAAGCAGGCTAACTTTGCAGCATGGTTTTTATCTTTAAACGTTTTCAAACAAAATCTTGTCAGGATTTGAAGTAACTTAGATTTTTTGATAGTTTGTTTTAGACAGCCACCTGACATTTGTAGACTTCGCAAGGTGAAAAGAAACTACAATGAATTTTATATAAATGCGATGAAAATAGTACAAATAAAATCACATAAAATGAATATTGTCTAATTATTTGCTATAGGTTATGTATTTATTTTGGAAAAATAATGTACTTGGAAAGAATCATGCATGTCATGTCAATGAATGTAAGAATTTCTCAGTATTTGATATGATTCAGGCTTGCACTCGAGCTGCATGGATTCCACAAGTTTGTGCAAAAGCCCCTGATCAGCAGGCCAGATTCACCTGAGGGTCGTCTAAACATGAGCTTCACTGGAAGATCAGACTAGAAACAATCTGACTTTTGGGCCTAAACGAGCGCTCTTCGCTTCACGTGTCTTTTTTCTTTTACAATTTTCAAAAATCTAAACATTTGGTCGTTTATTTCCATGTCAAACTGGAAAAAGTCCCAGATTTTCAATGTGGTCTGAGACTTTTGGACTTCTGAGTAAATACAGTAGAACAAAAAGTAGTTGGGATGTTGAGAGTTGATTAAAAGAACAAAGGTTTGGATCCCAGTCATTGGAAACTGTTTCCTCAGCACACATGACTCCATTTAATGATGTCTTGATCAGCCAAACAAGTGTTAGATGAAAACTACAGTTAATACTGGGCTTCCATGAGGAGAGAGCAGGAAATGGATAAACAAACACACTGACATTCACAACATCACTACTTTATCCATGTTATTTATAACCCCCTCCCCCCACTCTCCTTTGTTCCATCAACATTAGGAGTATTGCTGTATGGAAAAATGGTTGGGTTCCTCTTAAAACACCATTTCCCACACTCCTTTGATGCATCACTGTGATTGATCCCCCCCTCCAGTTAGTTCATGCTGACGCTTCAGTAAAACTCCTGCCGATTATTCCAGCTCCAGAAAACTGAGCTTAGGGCGCTTTATCAACTTACCAGGTTTTGGGAAAGTTAGCTGTCATCCATCACTCAGCCCAGCAGGCCATTCATTCTCCGAACCCACGCCTCGCTTTGGGCGTCCTTCCTTCATCTGTAATTCATTCATTTAGATTTTTATTTGAGCAGGACTCCAATAAAGGAGGGACGCCGTGCTGTAGAGGCGAGTAATTACCCACTGGCACTGGAGTGCTAATCGTTAATGGACGCTAACGGAGCCCAACAGAATGGCTCTGAGATTTTAACAGGCTCAAGTCAGACACGTTTGTTTGTGATGAGGAATTTTTTTACTTGAAGGAAAATGCCAACGCAAGATTTAGCAACCTCACACATTTTCTCTCTCTCTCTCTCTCTCTCTCTCTCTCTCTCTCTCTCTCTCTCTCTCTCTCTCTCTCTCATGCTCTCTCTCTATCTCTCTCTCGTGCTCTCTCTCTCTTTTTATCTCGTGCTCTCTCTCTCTCTCTCGTGCTTTCTCTCTCTCTCTATCTGTCTCTCTCTCTCTCTCTCTCTCGTGCTCTCTCTCTCTCTTTATCTCGTGCTCTCTCTCTCTCTCTCGTGCTTTCTCTCTCTCTCTATCTCTCTCTCTCTCTCTCTCGTGCTTTCTCTCTCTCTTTATCTCGTGCTCTCTCTCTCTCTCTCGTGCTTTCTCTCTCTCTCTATCTCTCTCTCTCTCTCTCTCTCTCGTGCTTTCTCTCTCTCTCTATCTCTCTCTCTCTCTCTCTCGTGCTTTCTCTCTCTCTTTATCTCGTGCTCTCTCTCTTGTGCTCTCTCTCTTTCTCTCTCTCTCTCTCGTGCTCTCTCTCTTTATCTTGTGCTCTCTCTCTCTCTCTCTCTCACTCTCTCTCTCTTTCTGGAAACACTGTAATCCATAAATGCTGTAAGAGCAGGTGTTTGATTAGAGTAGAATAAAATTAAAAGAAAAGTAGACAGAGCTCGGCTCAGACTTTCTCTAAAGACAGCCAAACACAGAAGAGATCCACTCCTAAACTGTCATTCCTGCACTGAAAAACCACAAAAGGCATTTTTCTCAATAATTCTGGTGGAGTTATTAGTCAACCAATCAGTGCAGCCCTTAATACACACCTGGAGGTTTTATAGCCAGCTTAACTGTGTGCTGTTGTTCTTTTGCAGGGTTTCTTCGTGTCGGTCTTCTATTGCTTCCTCAATGGAGAGGTGAGTCAACAGCCAGGCTAATTTCATGCCTGAGAGGAGTGGGGTGACAGCTCGGCCGATAAAAGGGCCACCCTATCTCCACTCTGCCAGCAAAACCCATTATTACTGCAGGAGATCCTTAACCACATGCAAACACAGAAGATGAACATTTATCTGTGTCCAGTAAAGTGCTCTCAGAGTTTAATGTGGTCATATCGCTCCCTGTTGCTGAAGGCCTGATCAACATGGAGAGGAGAGTCCAGGCTTTCCCTCACTGGAGTTTCTCACAACAGTGAATATCCAGGAGCAGGAACTACAGTCGTGAGATTTCCTCACTACTAAATATTCAACTGTTAGTGGGATTATAAAGTGGAAGTGATTGGGAACGACAGCAACTCAGCCACGAAGTGGTCGGCCACGTAAAATGACAGCGGGGTCAGTGGATGCTGAGGGGCATAGTGCGCAGAGGTCACCGACTTTCTGCAGAGTCAATCACTACAGACCTCCAAACTTCATGTGGCCTTCAGATCAGCTCAAGAACAGCGTACAGAGCTTCATGGAATGGGTTTCCATGACCAAGCAGCTGCATCCAAGCCTTACATCACCAAGCTCAATGCAAAGTGTGGAATGCAGTGGAGTAAAGTGCTGCCACTGGACTCTAGAGCAGTGAAGATGTGTTCTCTGGAGTGACCAATCACGCTTCTCCGTCTGGAAATGGATGAGTCTGGGTTTGGCAGTTGCCAGGAGACGGTACTTGTCTGACTGCATTGTGCTGAGTGTAAAGTTTGGTGGAGGGGGGATCATGGTGTGGGGGTGTTTTTCAGGAGTTGGGCTCGGCCCCTTAGTTCCAGTGAAAGGAACTCTTAATGATTCAGCACCAAGAGATTTTGGACAATTTCATGCTCCCAACTTTGTGGGAATAGTTTGGGGGCGGCCCCTTCCTGTTCCAACATGACTGAGCACCAGTGCCCAAAGCAGGTCCATAAAGACGTGGATGACCGAGTGTGGTGTTGAAGAACTTGACTGGCCAAACAGGAAGCAAATTCCTGCCTGCACCACTGGCATGGAGCTTCTTCTATACAGTGATAGGAAACACGGTAGCTCACAGAGATCTCCAGTTCCACATTCTGATCCATTTTACTGACAGTGCATTAGTTAAAATGAGGATAATTCATGTTTATATGGGATATAAAACGATCAGATTATTTATTCCAGTTTTCTGATGTGGTTGTATATTCCTGGTGCTGTAGTGGTCATTAAAGTGACGTCTGAAGGACATCAGTGATAGGAGCACACTTTAAGAGGAATAAAGACTGTTATTAGAAGGACAAAGGCAGATCACAGAGTATTTCCTGCAGATTATATTAAATCTGTTGCCTTCATCAGGAAATGGGGGGGATTTTCACAGGATCATAAGCTCACCTCATAGGATCCTGTTGGAGAGTTCTGCTAAAGCTTTGGAAATAGCCTGTGAGAATAACAGAACAGCTGGTTGGTTTTAGGCTAATCCAGGACAGAAGTGAACTAAAACACTGTCCAGGGTTTTATTCTGCTCATAACTATCAAAGGAAATCTCCACCCAAACAGTATTTATTTCTTTTGTGTTAGTGCTGTTATATCCGCTGCAGCAGCGGCAGATTAGATATCCCCCCTTCATATTACGCAAGGTTAAGGGTCAAAAATTTCATTTGTTGGATCGAAGCCGTAAAACACACAAAGCAGAGGACACTGCCATCACTAAAAGCCTCGCCTGCTTAGAGCACAGTTAGACTTGATGCTTCTAAAAGCAAAGGAGAATGTTTTACTAATGCGATGACACCTAATGTCTCGCTGCTGATGTGTGTGGTGTTTGTATTTCACTGCGTCAGAACAAAACTTTGTATCTCTGTTTTTGTTGTTTTTCAGTTGACATAATTTGAAAATACCTTGCCTTTTACCATTCTGCGTAAATTTAATGATGACTGGAATAGAAGAAACGGCCAAAAATGACTTGGAAAAAATTCTGGTTCCATTGACTTACATTAAAAGTAAAGCAGGTTTTTTCCTTCTCCTGTAAAGTGACCATTTTGGAGATCCAAGGTTTTGTTCTGACAGCAGCGATTTAAGTTTAAGTGATACTTATTAGTCTCAACACGGGGAAATTATACCTCCGCATTTAACCCATCCGTGAAGTGAAACACCACATACACACTAGGCGGCAGCGAGCACACTTGCCCGGAGCGGTGGGCAGCCCTATCCGCAGCGCCCAGGCAGCAGTTGGGGGTTAGGTGTCTTGCACAAGGACACCTCAGTCATGTGCTGTCAGCTCTGGGGATCAAACCACCAACCTTCTGGTCACAGGGCTAGTTCCCTAACCTCCAGCCCATGACTGCCCCACGAGAAGGTCCCACAGAGATTTGTCTCCCTTTTCTAATTAAAATCTGCCCCAAAGTAGGTGGTGAGTGTTCATGTCCACGTTGGCCAGTTAAGTGAATCAGTATGTGCAATCGGATCTTTCTGTGAGCTGCTGTGTTTCCTATCACTGTGTAAAAGAGGCTCCACTCTGCCTTTATTGTTGGATGAACTGCCGTAGTTTCTGAGAAGCACAATCAGGACACAATTCACATCACCGTAGAAATGACGACTGTTGATCTGTTTCATAAGAGGAAGTTTGTGACACGGAACAGAAATCTGCCATTCTTTGACTGTAAGATATTCTTTAGAACCTTCACATTTTTATGTCAAAATAACAGAGAAGATATCAAATGGTAGAAATAGCAGTGCATGCAATAAATGGTTAGGAATATTTAATGGTTAAAACGATCCGATGCTTTTCTGCATTGGTGTCTGTGTGGAGCAGCACGACTGAAAAGAAACCCTGTTTGATTAAAAAACAGCGACTTTTGAGCTGAGCGCCCACAAACAACGCCACTCATTTTTATAGTAGTGTGACCCCTCAAACCAACCATAGCAAGCCCAGCTGCTTGCACACTCTTTTTGTTGTAGTTTGCTATTATTCTGTGATTGTAGCTCTCTCGTTTAAATACAACTATTATTACTATTATTATAATTATTATTATAATGATTATTATTATACATTTAATCAATGATACATTGGATAAAGCCAAAGATGTTCCAGCTACATGCTTATTCCAATAATAACAATAAGATCAGTAGCATTAGCTCTAGAAGATGCCTTCAGCACACAGAACTGGACAAACTATGGACAAATCAATCACCAGCAAAACTAATAAAGTGGACACTTCAAGTTGAAACATCTTATCAAGGATCATGGACTGTGTTTATGACACTCCTACCTCGTCAGTCCACCTTGTAGGTGTAAAGTCAGAGACGACAGCTCATCTGCTGCTGCACAGTTTGTGTTGGTCATCCTCTGGTCCTTCATCAGTGGTCACAGGACGCTGTTGGCTGGATATTTTTGGTTGGTGGACTATTCTCAGTCCAGCAGTGACACTGAGGTGTTTAAAAACTCCAGCAGCACTGCTGTGTCTGATCCACTCAGACCAGCACAACACACACAACAGGGTAACAGAGTATCAGAGAAACAGATGGACTACAGTCTGTAACTGTAGAACTACAAAGTGCAGCTATACAGTAAGTGGAGCTGATAAAGTGGACAGTGACAGAAATAAGCAGGTGGTCATGATGTTATGCCTGACCAGTGTGTGTATATTTTAAATCAATGAATTGTGAACAATTTAAAGCAATGAATTAACTACACAAACTAATATAATTAATTGCAATTATTGAAATAATTTGACAGCTGCAAACACTGTGTCAGTTTTAAAACCTCCCTGTTTCTCAGCCTTATGCACGGTGCACCTTGCTTTATAAAGGCACTGTGTGAACACCCCCTAATTCTGTACTCTCATTGCTAAATGAATAATAAAAGAGAACCCAAACCAAATACCCCACCACCACCACCATTAACACACTCTTATTCGCCCACTCACACAAGGGGATCATAGCCCGTTTGTCCCATTTAGATAAAAGCACTGTTTCATGTTCGGATCTGGAGAGCTGGGAGATTGTCTTATCTAAATCTGACCCAAATTACACCCTTTCATCACTTCAGCGCTCTCTAATGAGTCACTGGGATTAAGACACAGCTGCTTCTGGAAGGCTAGACAAGTTAGCTTAGAGTTTCTTAATGATCAAAAAACACATACACTATATTTCCAAAAGTATTTGCTCATCTGGCTTCACACACATATGAACTTGAGTGAGATCCCGTTCTTAATCCATGGGGTTTAATGTGATGTCGGCCCACCCTTTGCAGCTATAACAGCTTCAACTGTTCTGGGAAGGCTGGGAAGGGTTAGGAGTGTGTTTATGGGAATTTTTGGCCGTTCTTCCAGAAGCGCATTTGTGAGGTCAGACACTGATGTTGGACAAGAAGGTCTGGCTCAGAGTCTCCCCTCTAATTCATCCCAAAGGTGTTCTATGGGGTTGAGGTCAGGACTCTGTGCAGGCCAGTCGAGTTCTTTCACACCAAACTGGCTCATCCACGTCTTTATGGACCTGCTTTGTGCACTGGTGTGCAGTCATGTTGGAGCAGGAAGGGGCCGTCCCCAAACTGTTCCCACAAAGTTGGGAGCATGAAATTGTCCAGAATCTCTTGGTGCTGAAGCTTTAAGAGTTCCTTTCACTGGAAATAAGGGTCCGAGCCCAACTCCTGAAAAACAACCCCACACCATAATCCCCCTTCCACCAAACTACACTCGGCACAGTGCAGTCAGACAAGTACCGTCTCCTGGCTGACTCTACAGAAAGTCGGTGACCTCTGCGCACTATGCCCCTCAGCATCCGCTGACCCGCTCTATCATTTTACGTGGCCGACCACTTCGTGGCTGAGCTGCTGTCGTTCCCAATTGCTTCCACTTTGTTATAATCCCACTGACAGTTGACTGTGGAATATTTCAGTGAGGAAATTTCCCGACTGGACTTGCTGCACAGGTGGTGTCCGATCACGGCACCACGCTGGAATTCACTGAGCTCCTGAGAGCGACCCATTCTTTCACTAATGTCTGTAGAAGCAGTCTGCAGGCCTAGGGGCTCGGCTTTATACACCTGTGGCCATGGAAGTGACTGGAACACCTGAATTCAATGATTTGGATGGGTCAGTGAATAGTTTTGGAAATATAATGTATATGTTATTCTCTAAAAACGTCATACGGACATCATCTTTGCCACACATTTACACGCTACTGAGCCAACCAATAGAATTAGCTTCAACTTATGAACACTTGGGTTTTATATTAGATCATAATCTGTCTTTACATTACACGTTGAATAATTGAAGTTATAGTTGGAATTTATTTTAGGAATTCTTTTTGCAAAAAAAAAACTAGTCAAAACCACTTTATTTATAGGTATACTGTAAAGACAACATTACATTCACTGTATCATTCATTAAGATTATAACATCTGCTACATAGTCAATTCGTCACTGTGAACTTTATGATGGTTGGATGGGCTTCACTTTCAGCACAAAGTCAAATTTATTGGATCATTTTTGTCTATAAAGCAATTATTGGTCAGCTTCCTTCATATTTGTCTGCATTCATATCAACAAATTAGTCTCGGGTGGAATGATCTGCAGAAACATTTGAAACTGGATCCGTTTATTTCCTCGAGTGATATTACAACCCCAATTCCAGTGAAGTTGGGACATTGTGTAAAACATAAATAAACAGGATACGATGATTTGCAAATCCTTTTCAACCTATATTCAATTTAATAAACTACAAAGACGAGATATTTAATGTTCAAACGGATAAACTTTATTGTTTTTTGCAAATATTCACTCATTTTGAATTTGATGCCTGCAACACGTTCCAAAGAAGTTGGGACGGGGCAACAAAAGACTGGGAAAGTTGAGGAATGCTCAAAAAACACCTGTTTTTAAACACACATTAATTGGAAACAGGTGAGTGTCATGATTGGGTATAAAGGGAGCATCCCTGAAAGGCTCAGTCGTTCACAAGCAAGGACGGGCGAGGTTCACCACTTTGTGAACAACTGCGTGAGCAAATAGTCCAACAGTTTAAGAACAACGTTTCTCAACGTGCAACTGCAAGGAATTTAGGGATTTCATCATCTACAGTCCATAATATCATCAAAAGATTCAGAGAATCTGGAGAAATCTCTGCAAGTAAGCAGCAAGGCAGAAAACCAACACTGAATTTTTATTGTACGAGAACTGTTAAAGAACTGTATCTTTCTGTTCTTTTCATTTGACTTTGACTCTGATTTCATTCTGTCCTTTGTGGTTTGTTGTTGTTTCTGTGTTGGTTGTTTTGTTGCCTTCTTGGCCAGAGCTCACCTGTAAAAGAGAGTTTTAATGTCCATGTAATTACTCAGCTTAAAAATAAGGTCAAATAAAAAGTAAATAAGTAAATAAATAAGTAAATGGCTCTGTATGCTCAGTGGAGAGCAGAATTGTCAGCATGGATTAGATGCACCGCTCTGCAATGGGAGCGTGGAGGTGGTGATAAAAATAGAAAAGAGTGGACGGCCCACCTTTTACCCTGAGGCCCAAACCGTAACAGTGGTCCCTGATCACAATAGCACAGCTGTAGGCGCAGAAACCCAGCTCCACACGGGCAGATCACACACACTGCAGCGCTGCTGACTACTGTTGTGTTATGTGTCATCATTCTTCTGAAATTATATTAAATGCAGGACTAATTATACAATGTGGGGCTTTTAATAGATACAGACTTTAATCATAATCTTGAGTGACAGTAATGAGAGTTTAATTAAACCAGAACCCAGCAGGGTGCAAAACCGGGAGTGTGTGTGTGTTTTCTGTTTCTTTTACATGAGTGTACTATAGTGTGTTAGTTATTATGTGTTAAGTGTGTGATACCTACAACCCCAATTCTAGTGAAGTTGGGATGTTGTTTAAAACATAAATAAAAACAGAATACGATGATTAGCAAATCATTTTCAACCTTTATTCAATTTAATACACTACAAAGACGAGGTATTTAATGTTCAAACAGATAAACTTTATTGTTTTGTGCAAATAATCACTCATTTTGAATTTGATGCCTGCAACACGTTCCAAAGAAGTTGGGATGGGGCAACAAAAGACTGGGAAAGTTGAGGAATGCTCAAAAAACACCTGTTTTTAAACACACATTAATTGGAAACAGGTGAGTGTCATAATTGGGTATAAAGGGAACATCTCTGAAAGGCTCAGTCGTTCACAAGCAAGGACGGGCGAGGTTCACCACTTTGTGAACAACTGCGTGAGCAAATAGTCCAACAGTTTAAGAACAACGTTTCTCAACGTGCAACTGCAAGGAATTTAGGGATTTCATCATCTACAGTCCATAATATCATCAAAAGATTCAGAGAATCTGGAGAAATCTCTGCAAGTAAGCGGCAAAGCAGAAAACCAACACTGAATGCCCGTGACCTTCGATCCCTCAGGCGGCACTGCATTAAAAACCCACATCATTCTGTAACGGATATTCCCACATGGGCTCAGGAACACTTCAGAAAACCACTGTCAGTGAACTCAGTTCGTCGCTCCATCTACAAGTGCAAGTTAAAATTCTGCCATGCAAAGCGAAGCCACATATCAACACCACCCAGAAACGCCGCCGGCTTCTCTGGGCCGAGCTCATCTAAGATGGACTGATGCAAAGTGGAAAAGTGTCCTGTGGTCTGACGCGTCCACATTTCACACTGTTTCTGGAAATCATGGACGTCGAGTCCTCCGGACCAAAGAGGAAAAGGACTGTCCGGATTGTTTTCAGCGCAAAGTTCAAAAGCCAGCATCTCTGATGGTGTGGGGGGGTGTTAGTGCCCATGGCAGGGGTAACTTGCACATCTGTGAAGGCACCATTAATGCTGAGAGGTACATACAGGTTTTGGATCAACATCTGCTGCCATCCAAGCAGCGTCTTTTTCAGGGACATCCTGCTTATTTCAGCAGGACAACGCCAAGCCACATTCTGCACGTGTTACAACAGCGTGGCTTCATGGTAAAAGAGTGCGGGTACTAGACTGGCCTGCCTGCAGTCCAGACCGTCTCCCATTGAAAATGTGTGGCGCATTATGAAGCTCAAAATATGACAACGGAGACCCCGGACTGTTCAACAACTGAAGCTGTACATCAAGCAAGAATGGGAAAGAATTCCTCCTACAAAGCTTCAACAATCAGTGTCCTCAGTTCCCAAACGCTTATTGAGTATTGTTAAAAGGAAAGGTGATGTAACACAGTGGTAAACACGCCCCTGTCCCAACTTCTTTGAAACGTGTTGCAGGCATCAAATTCAAAATGAGTGAATATTTGCAAAAAACAATAAAGCTTATCAGTTTTAACATTAAATACCTCGTCTTTGTAGTGTTTTCAATTGAATATAGATTGAAAAGGATTTTCTAATCATCGTATTCTGTTTTTATTTATGTTTTACACAACGTCCCAACTTCACTGGAATTGGGGTTGTATTACAGGTGTGTTACAGTGTTTGATACCTAATACAGCATTTATTGTGTGATACATGTTGCAAGTGTGTTACCTGTTACAGTGAGTGTTATCTGTTGTCACAATATGATGCCTATTATAGCGTGATACTTGTTGCAGGTGTATTACAGTGTATTTACCTATTATAGGTGTGTTACAGTGTGTGATACCTATCACAGGTGTTATTGTGTGTGGAACTTGTTGCCAGCATGTTACAGTGTGCGTTACATGTTAGTGTTATGTCTGTGTTACAATATGTTACCTAGCATGATACTTGTTGCAGGTGTGTTATAGAGTATGTTACCTGTTACAGGAGTGTTAGTGTGTGATGCATATCAATGTGTGGGACCTGTTGCAAGTATGCTACAATGTGGTGTCTGTTACAGTGTGTATATATCTATGTGGTACTCGTTACAAGTGTATTAGTATGTTACCTGTTACAGGTGTGTTACATTGTGTGATATCTGTTACAAGTGTGTTACCTGTTAAAGGTGTGTTACAGGTGTGTTACCTGTGACAGGTGTGTAACAGTGTTTTACCTGTTAGAAGTGTGTTCCAGCATGTGTTATTTGTTACAGGTGTGTAACAATGTGTGTTTCTTGTTATAGATGTGTTACAGTGTGTATTACCTGTTACAGGTGTGTTACCTGTTAAAGGTGTGTAACAGTGTGTGTTACTTGTCACAGGTGTGTAATAATGTGTGCTACCTGTTACAGGTGCGCTCAGCAGCGAGGAAGAGGTGGCACCGTTGGCAGGACAACCACGCACTGAGGGTGCGTGTGGCCCGAGCCATGTCCATCCCCACCTCACCCACCCGCATCAGCTTCCACAGTATCAAACACACCACCGCCGTCTGAGCCTCACCTTCACTCACAGTGGACTGAGCCTCCTGCCTGTGACTCCCCCGCTGACCTCGCGTGGACCTGAATTCAGACTGTACGGAGTGATGACCACACATGCCCTGTGATCGTTTCCCTACATGTGTGTCATCCAGTCATCTGTGAATATTATTTATTGGTTTGCATTTTTGTGGATGGGACATTTACGATGAAGGATCGGAATAATCCAGGTTGTATTTTATCTGTTTCATATTGTTCAATATGGTGTAAAAAATGTAAATATATTCTTTTGACACAAACGGGTGCTTTTCTGTCTTTATTAAACACCATTTTCAACAAAATATAAGTTACTTTAGAAAATAGTATATTAAATGTGCCATAATGTCTACATGAAAAATGGTCATAATAGTTCAAGCCTGTAATAGTATTAAGTGCTGTGCAAACATCAGAGACCACCTTTCATTTATTTGGTTTTCTAACGGCCACTAAGTACGAGTCATTCATTTTTCAGCATCAGAAAAAAGGAAATTACCCAGAATCCTCAACAGCTAAATCTACTCTCAGCTGTGTTCAGTCAGTGAGTCTCTCTCTCCCTTCATTCCAGCCTCCATTCTCTTCAGGAGAGGCACTTTCAGCTCCTCAAAGAACCTGCAGACACGCCTCCAAAGTTCAGTCTTAGAAGCTGGTTGATGATTTTCTGAATCAAACCCATTCAGTGGTGTTGAGGTCTGGACTCTGGGGCGGTCAGTCCATTGTCCAGCTTCTTTGTTTGATGTGTCCGTCTCCTTTTCTCAGTGAGGTTCTTCTTGATCAGCTACACATCCTTTCAGACCCACAGCGCTGAGTGGTCTTCTCACAGTGGAAGGATGAACTGAAACACCTGTGAATGTTTTCAGATCTGAAGCAGCTTGATTTTCTCCTCTCTCTCAGAGATAAAAGCTTTAAGTGCTGTTTATATGATGGGGGCAGTTTCAGGGTCTTATTTTCCTTTGCCTTTTTCCTTCCAAATGGAATCTCTCTTTAGAAATATGGCTTTTTGAGAATTAAATAAATTAAGGGGGTCATTTTAACCTTAAGTATGCCTTATGTTCTGGAGATAACGAAGCCTCCTTCCCCCACTTGTAATCAACGGTTACATTAGATTTCTCACCAAAGTTTCTTTAACTGTGTCTAAATTATTGTTGAATTTATTTAATCACTGAAGTGCATACATTTCCATTTGGTCATACAGCAGTGCTGACCAAATGGCCAGTGAGTGTTTGTTTGCAGTGAATTCAGCAGATTATTATTTAAACATGAATGTCTTTGGTGATGTTTGCCCTCTAGTGAACTGATTCTTCATTAAAACCATCATCAAAAGTCCTCTGGGTTCCAGTCACAGGGGACAGTCCTGCAGAGGAGAATCTGACCATCTGTCGTTCTCTCAGTGTCACTGTCTTATATGCTTACATCAGAGTTATTTCTCTAATGCATTATCCACCCAATGAAGCCCTCAATCCACAAAACAGGCCAGGCCAACTTGGAGATATAATCTCTCCAGCAGGTCCTAGGATGACCCTGGAGTGTTGTCCTGATAGGCAGTGCCTGGTACACCCCCACCGGGAGGCATCCAGGGGGCATCCGAATCAGATGCCTGAACCACCTCTGCTGGCTTCTATCAATGCGGAGGGGTAGCGACTCTATACTGATCTCCTCCTGGATGACCGAGCTCCTCACTCTATCAAATAGAGTGTAGATGCCACCCTATGAAGAAAGCTCATTTCCGCCGTTTGTATTTGCGATCTCATTCTTTTAATCATTACCCACAGCTCATGACCATAGGTGAGGGTTGCGATGTAGACCGACCGGTAAACAGAGAGCTTCGCCTTATGGCTCAGCTCCCTCTTCACCACTACAGTCTGGTACAGTGACCGCATTACTGCTGCCACCTGTCCCAGCCTGTGGCCGATCTCATGATCCCTCTTCCCATCACTCATGAACAAGACCCCAAGATACTTAAACTCCTCCACCTGGGGCAAGTCCTTTCCGCTTACCATGAGTGGGGGCATGCCATCCTCATCCACCAGGACAAACTCCAACTGCACGGACGCCAGCCAGGGACTCATGAGTATCCCCACACCTGCCCGGCGCCTCTCACCCTATGCAACCTCTGAGTAGGAGAGGGACCAACCCCTATCCAGGAGTTTTGTTCCAGAGCTGACACTGTGGGTGGAGTTGAACCCAACTACATCTAGTTGCTACCTCTCAACCTCCTGCACAAGCTCCAGCTCCTCCCCCAAGTGAGGTTACATTCCATGTACCAGAGCCAGTTTCTGCTGCAGGGGCCTAGGCCACCAAGGGCCTCCCTGCAATCTCCCACTGCCTATACAGCACTGCACCACTCCACCAATGCTGGACCTTGCGGGTGGTGGGCTCACATGGTCTCCCCACATTGCCTCTTCTGGCTGAGCCCAGTCGGGTTACGTGGGCTGCCCGGCCACTAGGCACTTGCCGAGGAACACTACCCCCAGGCCTGGCTCCAGGGTTAGTGCATGGAGTTGTTGGATCGAGTTAGTCTGGGTCTTCACTGACCTGTTCGCCCTGGGTGACCAGGAGCATATTGCTCCCGACGACTTAGTTCTGAAGATCCCTAGACCACACAAGCCCTTCCACCATGACAAGTCCGGGAAAGGAAAATAATCCAGGAAAGGTTATATCAGAGACCATCCTTCATAAACTACAAGTGATTCATATTACAGGAGATATTTCTGAGGATATTAAATAAAATCCACTTGCATAAGGAAGAAGAAAGTCAAAGGAAAATCAGTGAAGTATAGAAGCTCTAGAGAATCGGGACCCCTAACAACCACCTGGAAGAAGTGGTCGACCCCAAAACTTCCCCCATCAAATAAACAGCACTGTAAGCTTTCATCTCTGAGAGAGAGGAGAAAATCAAGCTGCTTCAGATCTGAAAACATCCACAGGTGTTTCTGTCCATCCTTCCACTGAGACAAAACCACTCAGCACTGTGGGTCTGAAAGGACGTGTAGCTGATCAAGAAGAACCTCACTGAGAAAAGGAGACGGACACATCAAACAAAAAAGCTGAACAATTGACTGACCACCCCAGAGCCCAGACCTCAACACCATTGAATGGGTTTGATTACTTCAGAAAATCATCAACCAGCTTCTAAGACTCTGAAACGAACACATTGACATAACTAAAATCACATAATTTCTGTGCTTCTTGTAATAAACTATGATTCATAGAAGATTTAAATGCTTTTGTTATCACTAGCTTGAAGTGCGAGTTATTTTTGTTAATGTGGAAGAGAGGCTGATGTTTATAGCTGGGAAGCAGGCAGGGCGATCGCCTACATTCAAATTCATCTGCTCTGTCACTAATTAAAAGTAGGTTAGGCTGGGACGTCCAGATTTATGCAAATGAACTCAGTCTTCTCCAATGTTCGTCCTCCACAGCAGATGGACAGAGCCACCGGTAGCTTCAGTCTTTCCTCTGCAGGGATCTGATACTTGGAAGAGAGCTGCATATGGACCTGCTGGCTGGAGAGTATGAACAGCAAAAGTGTTTTAGTCCTTGAAAAATCTAGAATTATTACTGTGTGTTTCTGTATATTCAGTTTAAATTACATAATGATTTATATGCAATATCGTTTCTTAAAAAGAAAGACTCAAAATGCCATGGAAAAAAAATATTTTGCTTCTCTGATCACTAGAGATATCAGGTCGCTTCATGAGTCAGAGTCAAATCCCAAGTCTCTGGTGAAGGAGCTTGAGTCGAGTTTGGAATCTCTATGGTGCAAGTCTGTATTGAGTCTCAGGTCTCTAAGTTGTGAGTCTGAGCCAAGTCTCTGATGTGCTGGTGTGAGACAAGTCTGGAGTCTCTGGTGTATGTATCAATGGAGTCTAAAGTCTCTGGGGTGTGAGTCTGACTCGAGTCTCAGGTCTCTGAGATACGTGTCGAGATCAAATCTTGAGTCTCTGGTGTGTGAGTCCAAGTCAAGTCTTAAGTGTCTGAGGTCCAAGTCCAAGTCGAGTCTTGAGTCTCTGGTGTAGGAGCCTGAATCAAAGCTCAAGTCTCTGAGGTGTGATTCTGAGTTGATGCCTTAAGTCTCTGAGTAAAAGTCTGAGTCTTGAGTCTTTGAGGAGTGAGTTTGTGTCAAGTCTTGAGTTTCTGAGGTGTGAGTCCAAGTCAACTCTCAAGTAAAGGATTAGTTCAGGTTGAGCCATGAGCCAGGTAAGAGTGAGTCAAAAAAGTTATGTCAGTTATGGGTAAATCTGAATCAAGCTGGGAGTGAGTTAAGGCTCAGTCCAAGTTGCAACTCATTTCCGGGTAAGCCAAGTAATGAGTTAGTTAAAGGTAAGTGCAAGTCACAAGTTATGAGTCAGTTACAGGTGAATTCGACTTAAGTTGTGAGTCAACACGTGACTTGATTGAGACTTGAGTCGCCATCTAGCACTGTTGATAATCACCAGTTTATTAACGATGAGTATTTGTCCATGACCTGTAGGGGGTTTTCAAAATAGAATTGTATTGATTAATTTATAGTAGTGTACATGTAGTTACATAATAAATCACATTCCATTGACATTCTGTATGGACAAGTGTGAGACTTCACTTCTAATTTTTGTCACTTTGAATGTTGAAATATTACAAAATAGAAAAAAAATGTAAAGGATTATTACTTCAAAACAAGACAGTATACACATGTTATGAAATTTAAATCACAATAAAAGATCCCCTCTTCTACTTACAACCACAATTTCTCCACTGGTTCAATGAGCTACAAGTGAGGAAATATAACATATATGTCAGAAGATGCTGTAACATTCAGGCAACCTGGCACCAGCTGTGTGCTCCCTACTTAAGGGGCACTCGCACACTGCTCAGTGCTCAGTCTTGAGTCCCCGCTGCTACAAGCATGTTGCTCTGACTGTGTAAGTATTAAATTAAATAAAATAACATAAAATAAAATAAAATAAAAACTCTTGAGTGTGTCTCACTCTCTACGTTTAGGGAGAAGCAAGGGTGAGATTTAAAAAAGGGAGCTTTTTGGTCATCCTCTTGAGGTGGTGATTGAGCCCCCCCGCTTTGTTCATTTTATTTTCCCAGCTCTTAGCCCCTTTCGTTTCTTTTCCGAGTTGCACCTTTCTCTTGCACCGAGTTGCACCTTTCACCTTTGCCTTGAGGCAATCCTTTAGTGTCCACCAGATAGTATCGTCCTGTAGCGCTCCCGGCTTCTAACATAAGGGTCTCAGAACCTCCAGGTGCATTACAGATGGATTTCATGGTGAGAACACCTAGACAGGTTACTGCATCTCTTCTTCAAAAAAGAGTACATTGTTCATGTCTGATGTTGATGTGATGCTGTGGAACAGAACTAGTTGGATTTTTTGCTTTCTTTTACTCCCATGCCCAGTCAGGATCAAATTCATTTCTTCAAATAAATAAATACCTCTTTGGGACTGTTTTGGTAGAATTCAGTCATTTTCCGTTTGCTTCAATCAATAAATAAGCCCTCAGAATAGAAGCGTGGTCTGTGGTCATCAGGATTTCCATAATTTCCTGAGATACACACACAGAATTAGTCACGCTCCAGACAGACAGGCTTCAGAAATCAGCAGCTGCTCAACCAGAGGAGCAAGATTATTGCAGATATGCCTGAGCCTTTAGTCCCTGCCAAGTGTTTGTCTTGTTGGAATCTGAATGAGACACTTGACCTCAACTCACTCATCATAGCACCGACTTAAATATACTGTTTAAAAAAAACCATGACAGTGCAAAATATTGTCATTCTAACCAAACAATAGGATATTTCACTCCACCCACACATTTTAATTGGCTGTAATGTTTTACTATATTGATCAATGAGAAATCAAATACTAAAAACTTCTGTAGACTACATGGGCTGAGCTAAACTGTTGTAGGCTGAATGGGTGGAGCTAAACTGCTGTAGCTGAATGGTGGAGCTAAACTGCTGTAGCTGAACGGTGGAACTAAACTGCTGTAGCTGAATGGTGGAACTAAACTGCTGTAGCTGAACGGTGGAGCTAAACTGCTGTAGCTGAAAGGGTGGAGCTAAACTGCTGTAGCTGAATGGTGGAGCTAAACTGCTGTAGCTGAACAGTGGAACTAAACTGCTGTAGCTGAAAGGGTGGAGCTGAACTGCTGTAGCTGAAAGGGTGGAGCTAAACTGCTGTAGCTGAATGGTGGAGCTAAACTGCTGTAGCTGAATGGTGGAGCTAAACTGCTGTAGCTGAAAGGGTGGAGCTAAACTGCTGTAGCTGAATGGTGGAGCTAAACTGCTGTAGCTGAACGGTGGAACTAAACTGCTGTAGCTGAAAGGGTGGAGCTGAACTGCTGTAGCTGAAAGGGTGGAGCTAAACTGCTGTAGCTGAATGGTGGAGCTAAACTGCTGTAGCTGAATGGTGGAGCTAAACTGCTGTTGCTGAATGGGTGGGGCTAAACTGCTGTAGCTGAATGGTGGGGATAAACTGCTGTAGCTGAATGGTGGAACTAAACTGCTGTAGCTGAATGGTGGAGCTAAACTGCTGTTGCTGAATGGTGGAACTAAACTGCTGTAGCTGAATGGTGGAACTAAACTGCTGTAGCTGAATGGGTGGAGCTAAACTGCTGTAGCTGAATGGGTGGAGCTAAACTGCTGTAGCTGAATGGTGGGGCTAAACTGCTGTAGGCTGAATGATGGAACTAAACCGCTGTAGCTGAATGGGTGGAGCTAAACTGCTGTAGCTGAATGGTGGGGATAAACTGCTGTAGCTGAATGATGAAACTAAACCGCTGTAGCTGAATGGGTGGAGCTAAACTGCTGTAGCTGAATGGGTGGAGCTAAACTGCTGTAGTTGAATGGTGGGGCTAAACTGCTGTAGCTGAATGGTGGGGATAAACTGCTGTAGCTGAATGGTGGGGATAAACTGCTGTAGCTGAATGGTGGGGATAAACTGCTGTAGCTAAATGGTGGTCATAAACTGCTGTAGCTGAATGGTGGGGATAAACTGCTGTAGCTGTATGGTGGAGATAAACTGCTGTAGCTGAATGGTGGGGATAAACTGCTGTAGCTGAATGGTGGTCATAAACTGCTGTAGCTGAATGGTGGGGATAAACTGCTGTAGCTGAATGGTGGTCATAAACTGCTGTAGCTGAATGGTGGTCATAAACTGCTGTAGCTGAATGGTGGTCATAAACTGCTGTAGCTGTATGGTGGGGATAAACTGCTGTAGCTGAATGGTGGTCATAAACTGCTGTAGCTGAATGGTGGTCATAAACTGCTGTAGCTGAATGGTGGTCATAAACTGCTGTAGCTGAATGGTGGTCATAAACTGCTGTAGCTGTATGGTGGGGATAAACTGCTGTAGCTGTATGGTGGGGATAAACTGCTGTAGCTGTATGGTGGGGATAAACTACTGTAGCTGTATGGTGGGGATAAACAGATGTAGCTGTATGGTGGGGATAAACTGCTGTAGCTGAATGGTGGTCATAAACTGCTGTAGCTGTATGGTGGGGATAAACTGCTGTAGCTGTATGGTGGGGATAAACTGCTGTAGCTGTATGGTGGGGATAAACTGCTGTAGCTGTATGGTGGGGATAAACTGCTGTAGCTGAATGGTGGGGATAAACTGCTGTAGCTGAATGGTGGGGATAAACTGCTGTAGCTGTATGGTGGGGATAAACTGCTGTAGCTGAATGGTGGGGATAAACTGCTGTAGCTGTATGGTGGTCATAAACTGCTGTAGCTGAATGGTGTGGATAAACTGCTGTAGCTGAATGGTGTGGATAAACTGCTGTAGCTGAATGGGTGGAGCTAAACTGCTGTAGCTGAATGGTGGGGCTAAACTGCTGTAGGCTGAATGATGGAACTAAACCGCTGTAGCTGAATGGGTGGAGCTAAACTGCTGTAGCTGAATGGTGGGGATAAACTGCTGTAGCTGTATGGTGGGGATAAACTGCTGTAGCTGTATGGTGGGGATAAACTGCTGTAGCTGAATGGTGGGGATAAACTGCTGTAGCTGAATGGTGGGGATAAACTGCTGTAGCTGTATGGTGGGGATAAACTGCTGTAGCTGAATGGTGGGGATAAACTGCTGTAGCTGTATGGTGGTCATAAACTGCTGTAGCTGAATGGTGTGGATAAACTGCTGTAGCTGAATGGTGTGGATAAACTGCTGTAGCTGAATGGGTGGAGCTAAACTGCTGTAGCTGAATGGTGGGGCTAAACTGCTGTAGGCTGAATGATGGAACTAAACCGCTGTAGCTGAATGGGTGGAGCTAAACTGCTGTAGCTGAATGGTGGGGATAAACTGCTGTAGCTGAATGATGAAACTAAACCGCTGTAGCTGAATGGGTGGAGCTAAACTGCTGTAGCTGAATGGGTGGAGCTAAACTGCTGTAGTTGAATGGTGGGGCTAAACTGCTGTAGCTGAATGGTGGGGATAAACTGCTGTAGCTGAATGGTGGGGATAAACTGCTGTAGCTGTATGGTGGGGATACACTGCTGTAGCTGTATGGTGGGGATAAACTGCTGTAGCTGTATGGTGGGGATAAACTGCTGTAGCTGAATGGTGGGGATAAACTGCTGTAGCTGTATGGTGGTCATAAACTGCTGTAGCTGAATGGTGTGGATAAACTGCTGTAGCTGAATGGTGTGGATAAACTGCTGTAGCTGAATGGTGGGGATAAACTGCTGTAGCTGTATGGTGGGGATAAACTGCTGTAGCTGTATGGTGGGGATAAACTGCTGTAGCTGTATGGTGGGGATAAACTACTGTAGCTGTATGGTGGGGATAAACAGATGTAGCTGTATGGTGGGGATAAACTGCTGTAGCTGAATGGTGGGGATAAACTGCTGTAGCTGAATGGTGGGGATAAACTGCTGTAGCTGAATGGTGGGGATAAACTGCTGTAGCTGTATGGTGGGGATAAACTGCTGTAGCTGTATGGTGGGGATAAACTGCTGTAGCTGTATGGTGGGGATAAACTGCTGTAGCTGTATGGTGGGGATAAACAGATGTAGGCTTAATGATGGGGCTAAATCACTGTAGCTGAATGGAGCAGGTGATGAGGACAAGTTACACAATGAACCAGTCATGCAACCCCACATGTGGTCTTAGGAGAATAGTGTGTGTTTACAAGAGAATAATGCAGGAGAACTCGCAAAGCAAGCGATCCTGAGTCGGAAAAAACTCGTGTGAAATCTCCATCTCTGCTAAAACGTCATCACCATCATTCTCTGAAAACAACACATAAATGAAAAGTGAGAAACGTGTACACGATTATTTGTATTCATATGACTTTGTTTCATTATGTCTTCTCAATTTTTCCATCCAGATGTACTAATGGATTAAAGTGCACAGTTGTGTTCAATGATTAATGCCTTTTCTCTGGCAGTGCATCTTAAAAATATATTAATATTAATTATTCACCCACTTCTTCAGTAAAATTATAAAAGCCTGACTTAGCAAAGACGCTTAGTGCCAAGTTTTCCACACTAATGCAGTTTTGGACAATCCCTTACGTTTGTTCTCTTCCCCGATTAGTTCTTCTACACTGAGCCACCACTTTATTGAGTTTAATTTAGCACATCTTATCTGTTAAAGACCCTCGGGCCCACTCTGACCTGCTTTACACAGTTACAGAGCTCAGGTGTGATTTTCTTCAATACATTGGATGATATTTAAGTAGATTAAGGGCCGAAATACACCAGTGGAATATTTGTTGAAGTTTTAGAAAAACATATAAGCCAAATGAACTACAGTAAATGGAGGGGAACGCTATATACTCTCCCAACAAACAAACATATGGTACACCAGCCAATCAATTTCGCTTGTCTGTGACTGATTGGGTTGGTTGGTTGATGTGTTCTGGCCTTATAATTCAATGTTGACCATGCTGTGTACATTATGTGGTTTATGACCGCTGTATTTTTTCACCTGGTCTTCATCTCTGCAGCATAACAACCGAACCAGCCTTTTTCAGATGTAAGCTGTAATTTAGATGTAATGTTAGGTGCGCCTAGTGGATGGTTTTTAAGATTAAGTGACCCTTATTAGTCCCACAACAGGGAAATTTCACCTCCGCATTTAACCCATCCATGAAGTGAAACACCACATACACTCTAGTGAGCACACACACAATAGGGGGCAGTCAGCACACTTGCCCGGAGCAGTGGGCAGCCCTATCCGCAGTGCCCGGGGAGCAGTTGGGGGTTAGGTGTCTTGCTCAAGGACTCCTCAGTCACGTGCTGTCGCCTGAACCGGCGACCTTCCAGTCACAAGGCTGGATCCCTAACCTCCAGCCCACAACTGCCCAATGTATACATTTATGACATTTGGCTGACGCTCTTATCCAGAGTGACTTACAATTTGATAATTTTTACACAGGTAGGCCAAGGTGGTGTTAGGAGTCTTGCCCAAGGACCCTTATTGGTATAGTGTAGGGTGCTTGCCCTGGGATTGAACCCCAGTCTACAGTGTAGAAGGCAAAGGTGTTAACCACTACACTAACCAACCATGTCAAACTGATCTACACCTGCTAATGACGTAGCACTGCTCAAACCCAGCGGTGAGCAAAGTAAAGCAAACATGTTGGCATTGAAAAAACTGCCCCAGGCCTCATAAAGCTATGCGAGCAGTGGCAGCACGAGGCCACAAAAGTGTTGGCACTGTGACAGCATTAATGGTAAACATGGAGGATTATCAGAAGAGATCTCCGGCAGCGTAGATTTTTCGTTCAAGGTGGAAAAAGGATAAATAAATAAATAAATAAATCAACATCCAGTTCATTACACCACTGCAGCCAACAGCAAAGACTGGGAGAACTGAACGACTGACGAACGTTGCCCCCGGTGGTGGAAGCATGTTTGTGCATGGCTCTATTGAAAACAATGTAAGCTCTGGTTTACTGCTGTCTGTCTACTGTCAGCATGTAAATGCAAGTTTAGTCATATCTGTGAAGTCTGAAGGCTTACACTACGGGATTTTTTTTGCCTCTGCTACATCCTTACAGCAGTGAATGTAGATTTTGCAAAATAAAGCCCCCCTCCCACCAAAACAATTCTGGTGGGCTGTGCAGCATCTTTGCACTAACAACCTAAATCATCTATTAGGCTCATCTGTGTATTTGGATTATGCTGCCTGGTGTTATTGCCCAATACAGACACCACTCATTAAACACCAGAGGGCTGATTTAAGCAGAATCAGCCAGGATATAAACAGTGTGCAACAGATTCCCCTGAATTCAGCGTTAAGTTTGAAGCATTATTAAGTCAAATCAGGTGAACAGTGTGTGTTTTGTGCGAATGTTGATGTAAGGATTGCTGATTCAAAGGTTTTACATCGCAAAATACTGCGAACTGCACACACACAACACAGCGCGGCATTCAGGATACATTCATATCCACACACTGACTTCAGGTGACTTGAGATTTTTCTTCAGTTCAGTGATTAAAATCTGTATCAGCTGACAGCAAATAAATAAATATGTAAACGAAATTCTGGCAGACTCATTTCTGAACAGTGACAGCTATAAATTAATAAAAAATTGAATTCTTTTACACAGCACCACAATTATGAAAGCAAAGAGTTTGGGACATAAGGTTGGTGGGAATTGAGGGGAGCAGGTTAGGGGGAATTAGGGTTAAGGTGGGGGCAATTAAAGGCAACAGGTTTGGGGGATTTGGGCATACAACTTGGGGTGGAATTAATGGGAGTGGGTTAGGGGGGAGTATGTTGGCAGGGAATTAGGGATACAAGTTGGAGGGAATTGGGGATACATGTTGCGGGGATTGGAGGGAGGCAGGTTGGCTCACGTTTTCTAATCAAATTCCACGCCCATCTCCATATTTCAATTAAGATTTAGATGACAGTGGTTCACCTGTCTGGGGATTCTATGCTGGCCACCTTGTTATTTCTCCCTAAAAGAACAGATTCTCATCATGATCTAATTAACAGCTCCTTCTGATTTGGATCAGGTGTTGCAGCCCTGGAAATGAATCTCCTGGGCTGAGACTGGAACGCTGCTGTGCCCACAGGCCGGAGGGTGAGGTTATGTAATGACCAGGCTGCTGCTTCAGGTTTGCCTCAGTTACTGGGGTTTCACACAGAGCTCCTGGACTCTAGACATGAATGGGTTTATGTGTTATAGGTAAGTGTTATAGGTGTATTGGACGTATAGACAGTTAGTGCACAGTCAGATATTCAAGTGTATCAGGTATATAGACAGAAATGTGCTGGTGAACTGCAGTCCAGTAAATTACAACATGGAATTTGTTCATCTTATTTAAATCTTAGATCAATTTGTTCACATTAGTATCCTGCCTTTCACCTAATGACAGCTGGGATGAGCTCCAGCACCCCCCGCAACCCAGAGGGAGGGCTTAGAAGATGTGTGTGTGTGTGTGTGTGCGTGTGTGTGTGTATTTTCAATTTATTCTGTGTTTTCTAAGACAATTACTTCAAAAGAACAGACACTGTTAAAGCATGTAGTGTATGTGTGTGTAATGTAATTTTCAAATATATGAATTACATCGATTTTTTATTTATACATGTGTATGAAAATTTAATTACACACACTCTTTTAACACACCCTTTACAGAGAACACACTTGAGTATTTACGCTGCCTTATATTTGAGGGGTTTTGATCCAAAAAGCTTCATAAACCACTTTCAAGAATGACATTTTTTTCATGATAGATATTGTTGGGAGTGAGTTTTTATATCATGAAATGTTTAATATCACCTTTATTAGAGAATTAAAGTGCATTTTCCATCACACATCAGCTGTATTACAGCCAAAATTGTTCCAAATACATTACACAGCACTTTGGAACGAAACCCTTTATATCAGAATTGTTGCCGTTTCTCTTGTATTTATACTTGGTATGTTTTTTTTTATACTATATGATATTATGATGTTCTTCAGGTGTCCCCATTCATATAGCACTGTGCAGCATACCGTTTACCTTGTGAAGCTTCTGTGACTAAATACCAATACAGCCAAACATGTTGCTGAATTATCATTGGCATACTGTATTTAACATGTCATCTGCATTGGAAGTCAACCTGAAATCAATATGGACCATCATATCTCCATCATTTGGCTCATGTCCCTGATCATACCAAGTCCTCCAACAAAATGCGATGACTTTTTTCGCCCCACCTCTAAAACGTCCTCTGGTTTTTGATTATGCCACCGATCACCAGTGAAGAAAAATAATATTAACCAAAATTATGCTTCACCCCCCCCTCCCCCCCCGATCTAGCTCAGAGAACCTCCCTGATACTTGTTTTCATGCAGAAATACAACCTTATTTCCAAAAAAGTCGGGACGCTGTGCAAAATGTAAAGGAAAACAGAAGGCAATAATGTACAAATAATCATTTAAACCTGATATTTCACTGGAAATGGTATAAATACAGCATGTCAGACTTTGAAAGTGAGAAATGTTGTTGCTTTTTGAAAAATATGTACCTGCTTTGAATTTGATGGCAGCAACACATAAAAAAAAATGGGACAGGGGCAACAAAAGACTGTGTAAGTTGTGTAATGCTACATTAAAGCATGCTGCATGTGAGGAACAAGAAAAGCAGTAGTTGGGAAAGATCTCTGGGCAGATGCAGCGCCTCGTGATTCTGTAGCGGAAGTCACTGCATGGACTCAAACACTTCTGAAAACCACTGTGAACACAGTTCATCGCTGCATCCACACACACAAATTAAAACTCTAAAACATAAAGAAGAAACCAAATGTAAACTGGGCCTGAGCTCGTTTATATTCAGGGGAATATACTTTTACTTTTTCTGGATTAGCCAACATCAACAGTGCATCCTTGGCAACGCACTCATATTCCGGCTGTCGTCTTTCGGAGTAGCAAAGCAAACACACAAAGCAGAAATCACAGCAAAATTACTCAGAAATATGAGCAAAAGTGCTGGAGTGCCTGTGCACATCCTGGCTTTGAACCAATTCAGCGGCAAATAACCAGTTTTTATTCCCTGGTCTTGGTCTCCAAATTGAGCCCCGTCATTTCTCTGAGAATTAGTTGACTTTATAGCGCGCGTAGGTCAAGTGTGGGTGTGTTATTGGTGTTTATTGATTTCAAAGCATCATTGATGAAAAAAACGAATAACAGACAAAGATTTTGATTTATTTGCTGCAGTCAATCTGAAGCACTGTTGTTGACAACATGCAGAGTGCTTTTGCTCTTCAAGGTTTAACAGGGAGAGAGGAGAAAGAGGAGAGGTGAGAGTGAGAGACAGAGAAATGTCAGGGAGGAGCTCAGGGGACAGAGCAGTGGCAAGTAAGGTTTTAATACAGAATTCAGAAGCACCAAAAAATACCAGTTAATTTATCAAGGTTTATTATCCATGTGTTTATTTAAACCCAGGTACATTAAGGATAACCCTACAGTCGTGGGCTGGAGGTTGGGGAACCAGCCTCATGACCGGAAGGTCGACGGTTCGATCCCCAGAGCCGACAGCACATGACTGAGGTGTCCTTGAGCAAGACACCTAACCCCCAACTGCTCCCCGGGTGCTGCGGATTGGGCTGCTCACCGCTCCGGGCAAGTGTGCTCACTGCCCCCTAGTGTGTGTGTGTGTGCTCACTAGTGTGTATGTGGTGTTTCACTGCACGGATGGGTGAAATGCAGAGGTGAAATTTCCCTGTGGTGGCACTAATAAGGGTCTCTTAAGCTTAATCTTAATCTATACAATATGGGCCAAATAATACAACAGTAACAGGGGCAGTGAAGGAGAGTCTCACACAGAGAAGTACTGACTTCAGTAATACTCCACCCATATATGCTGACTTCACTCTGTTTGACTGAACATAATTGCGAGTTATAAACATTAATACAGCGATTATTTTGTAAAATGGGCTGTAGAGAGACTGTACTGTCCTACTGTGTACCTGAGTGCCTTTTTTAGGGTTTCTCAGCATGTCTGTTCAGTACTCAGCACACAGTGTGTTATCCTGAATGAAACAGCTGTATTTTCATTCACTCAAATTATTATTTTGAAATACAGAGCTGTCTGTAAGGGCTGTGTTTCAGTAGCCTGGGCGGAGCGCTTTCAGGTACACGATGGTCTAGAATCACACAGGTTTTGAAACTTTGACACGTCTGTTCTTTTGTTCATCTGATGAACATAATTACACGTCTAAGTAACGAGACAGAAAACAGTGCGTGACAAATTATATGGTGGCGTTAATCTTGCAACGACAGATACGAGTTTAATTTTTATCAGGCAAATTTGTGAATGGATGTTCTTTTGCTTTGACCCCGTCCAGTTTGCAGCAGATCCTGCTCATCCTTAAAGACTTACAGTGAGGACCTACACAGTAGGTGTTTCTGGCGAAGTAAATTCTTATGCATTGTACTTGAGCAGTTTTTTTGGTGTATCTGTACTGAAGTATTTCCATCAGTAGGCCGGGTCAGTTTCATTAAGCAGCCAGAAGAGGGCGACGTAAAGCAATTTTTTTGACACGAGGAGCTACTGCATGCAGACTGGGGTCAGTTGACCTGCAGGTTGTTTCCATAAGACCTTGAAACTTGAAAAATAATAATTATATTCCAGAATGATTTCCTTGATGACCTGTCCAGGGTGTATCCTGCCTTCTGCCCGAAGACTGCTGGGATAGGCTCCAGCACCCCCCGCGACCCTGACGGAGAAGCGGCTTAGAAAATGGATGGATGGATGGATTTCCTTGATAAACTTACACTGGTTTCCACAATGATCATGTATCTGGCTAAATCCAGTACCATACTGTCTAGGTGACTTTTATCAGCTGTTACCGGAGTGGAGTATAAGTGTTTATTCAGTTCTGCGTTTTATGAGCTGAGGTTGTGCTGAATTTGGAGCTGTAATACTGTGTTACTGTGTAATTTGACATCTTGCAGAACCGTTCAGAAGCTCCTGAAGGTTCATCATCATGGCTATCAGGTATGTTGCTTCAGGAGTGGTGAAAGAAACCTGCTCAGTGTTAGGCCAGCTTTACACATTGAACTTTTGGTGCAACTTCAGATGCTTGGAACCTTCATGAAGCTAAACTGCACTTACATTGCATAATGTAAAGCATCATGCGACTCATTTGAATCTCATTAGCAATAGATGCAAGTGTCTCAACTTTGGGAACCAAGTTTCATAAAGGAGCCAATCAAAGCACAGATAATGCATCAAGTGATCATGTCGACTACATACTTTCAAATCACTGGGCCTCATTCATCAGCTGTTCTTAAGAAGAATTTTTAAAAATGATGATTTTATTATTATTATTATTTTATTTATTTATTTATTTTTAATATGTATTATTTATTTATGAATAAAATTTTATTTTTTTCGTAAATTCAACTTATGTATATTCTGATGTTTTCTTATCTGGGGTTTGTTCTTAGGTAAGAACATAATCTACACATGCGCTTTAAGAAAACGTCATGAATCTGATGATTTGTCTTATTTTATGAGCTTTTTGTAGGACCTTTCTCAAGAACACATTTAAGAAGAAACTTGGGAAGATATTGGAGAATGAGGCCCATTGATTTTACTGGATCAATGGACAAGAAAAGAAAACAGACGATGGTTTATTGGGTGGTTAAAAAGGGGACAATCCCCATCGTTTAGTCAGTCTTTGAGGTGCGGTTTCAGCTCACTGGCTCTTCACACACTATTGCCTAGCTAAAAGGTTTGATGTACAGTGTGACTAGGCTGATGTTCCGTGGTGTTATTGACACGTAGACCCACTAGGTGACGGTATGCACTGTCGCTGTTTCTCTTGTTCTTCACTGTGAGGCTGCTTCTATAAAGTCACAACAGTTGTGTGCAGTACTGTGAAACTTTGTATCAATCTCATACCAAGTAAATACAGAACAAGTATCGCCGACATCGATACTTTCTACTTATACAAGCAGCTTATGTACTTCCATGTAGGGGAGAGCAGTGTGTCATGATTTTTGAGGGGAATCTATCAATATGCTAAATCTGAATACAACCCCATTTCTGTGCAAAATAGAAATAAAAACTAAATTCAATGATGTGCAAATAATTTAAATCCTATGTTTATTTAACATAGTACAAAAACAACATATCAAATGTCAAAACAGAGAAATGTTATTGAAATGTTTTGAAAATGTACCATATAGCCAATGGTTTTCATTCACCCATCCAAATCATTGACTTCAGGTGTTCCAGTCACTTCCATGGCCACAGGTATATAAAGCCGAGCCCCTCGGCCTGCAGACTGCTTCTACAGACATTAGTGAAAGAATGGGTCGCTCTCAGGAGCTCAGTGAATTCCAGCGTGGTACCGTGATCGGACACCACCTGTGCAGCAAGTCCAGTCGTGAAATTTCCTCACTACTAAATATTCCACAGTCCACTGTCAGTGGGATTATAACAAAGTGGAAGCGATTGGGAACGACAGCAGCTCAGCCACGAAGTGGTCAGCCACGTAAAATGACAGAGCGGTCAGCGGATGCTGAGAGGCATAGTGCGCAGAGGTCACCGACTTTCTGCAGAGTCAGTCACTACAGACCTCCACACTTCATGTGGCCTTCAGATCAGCTCAAGAACAGCATAGAGAGCTTCATGGAATGGGTTTCCATGGCTGAGCAGCTGCATCCAAGCCTTACATCACCAAGCACAGGACTCTAGAGCAGTGGAGACGTGTTCTCTGGAGTGACCAATCACGCTTCTCCATCTGGGAATCCGATGGACGAGTCTGGGTTTGGCGGTTGCCAGGAGACGGTACTTGTCTGACTGCACTGTGAGTGTAAAGTTTGGTGGAGGGGGGATCATGGTGTGGGGGTGTTTTTCAGGAGTTGGGCTCGGCCCTTGAGTTCCAGTGAAAGGAACTCTTAATGCTTCAGCACCAAGAGATTTTGGACAATTTCATGCTCCCAACTTTGTGGGAACAGTTTGGGGACGGCCCCTTCCTGTTCCAACATGACTGCGCACCAGTGCCCAAAGCAGGTCCATAAAGACACGGATGAGCGAGTTTGGTGTGGAAGAACTTGACTGGCCTGCACAGAGTCCTGACCTCAACCCGATAGATCACCTTTGGGATGAATTAGAGTGGAGACTGTGAGCCAGGCCTTCTCGTCCAACATCAGTGTCTGACCTCACAAATTCACTTCTGGAAGAACGGTCAAAAATTCCGATAAACACACTCCTAACCCTTCCCAGCCTTCCCAGAAGAGTTGAAGCTGTTATAGCTGCAAAGGGTGGGCTGATATCACCTTGTTAGATTAAGTTTAGGCTAAAATCTTAACAAATGACTGTCATAACGCCATTAAGGCAGTCGAGAATTAACCCGAGAATATTAGTTTATACAACGAACATATGAAACAATAAACATTTAAATATAATATACGGTTACTTTCTTGTGTTAAATAAAAATATATATATAAACAATAGATCAAACTCTTAACACATCGTAAAACAATGGTGATGTACTTTTACCATTTCAGGAATAATGTAATGACACTATAACAATTCATTCAGAATGAAATGTAGCAAAATCAGTGGAAAATTCCCACTTGTGTCTTATGGTTCTGAGCTTTGCTGTAAACGAATCAAAGCTCACTCATTTTGAGTTTGTTGACTTTCTAAGTGACATGTTTATCATGTGTCAGGGTCGACGTGTCTATCTAGAGTAACTCGTGTGAACCTGCTTGAACCGCAGGACTGAGAGCCCTGGCTAACACTCTGCATAATGTGGGATAAACCACACAGGAGTCGGACTCGTCACCTCGTTCGTTTATTACTCTGTGTTGTGAGAGACAAACGTCTGTGAGAAGGCACTATTAGAAACCTCTCTCCTGTCAGCATAAGTACGTGCTTACAGAATACAGTCTCTTCCAGGAGAGATCTACATCAGTGAAACAATAAATGAAACGCTGTGCAATACATATTAATATCTGAATGCTCGCTATCAAGTTGTTAAAGTTTCAAAGGACATAAACAACAAACGTCTTGATCTCAGAGCTTACAACTACAGAGTGATTGCATTCAGAAGGCCTTCTGCCATTTTCTGCTAACACAGAAAACATGAAGAGGTGACAATTTGCTTTCAGCACTGCCCCCTACTGTAAAGACGAGACATTATAAGAAAACAAATTCTCAATATCGACAATATGTACATCCTTTCTCGCTCCTCTTCTAGAACATCCAGCATAGACCAGAGTGTCTGGCCACCAGCAAAACCGGCATATGCTGTGTTTTGGATGCTGGTTTGTTGGTCAACCAGTGTAACTATGCTGGGGTAACCAGCTAAACCAGAACCAGATCAGCACAGACCAGCATATATTAGCTTAGAACAACTTGGACTGAGATGTTTGCTGGTCCGTGTCGTTTTTCTCTTCAGGGTCGACATAAAAACACACTTTTACAGCACGACACAACACAAAAGAAGTTCATTTCACTTGTATGGGTAGTTAAAATGGAGCTTTATATGAACATTTATCACAGTATTTAGTGCTTAATGCAAATTTGTTTTGCCTATCTTTGTTCTACATACACTTGACAAAAGTATTGGGACACCCTTCCTAATGTTTGAGCTCAGGTGTTTTAGCCCTCATTGCTAACGTGGATAAAATTAAGCACAAAGCCTTGCAGTCTTAATAGACAAACAGTCACCGTAGACTCTGACCGTAGACTCCCAATCAGAACACGCCACTGTCTACAGTCACCATAGACTTTGCACGACCGTAGACATGGATTTCATCAGTTTTATGCCAGTAAAATAACCGATGAACAACATCCAGCCACAGCTTTGGAGCTCCATGACCTCACAAAGAGTGACCTACTGGAAGGAAAAGGGGTTTGTGTAACTGTGCTCGATTCTAAAGGGAAGCTTCTCTCAGAAGAGACTTATCCAGGAACTGATCCAGCATCTGGTAACATCAGAGTCTTGCTGACAAAAACACCAGAAAATTCTTCAAAGTGAGTAAAACTGTTCAGTTCATTTGCATTGATTTTGTTTTGATCTGGTTCAGTAAGTCATTTTTATATAAGTAAACCAACAGAGTACAAGTAGAAAAAGGCACATCAGTGTAAATAAGTATACTATATATATACGTACCGTATATAGTGGTGTAAAGATTATTTACCATCATTAAAATTATTGTAATTATTGGTTTTACAGAAAAGAAGGAATGTTAAGTAGATTGAAAAGTAGGATTAAAGGTCAAACCACCCCACACAGCGGTCACTTTGATACTGTACGCTCTGATGGCTCAACACAAGCAGTGAAACTCCGAATTGCCTGTTTCACGCTGTCATCCAAGCAACAACTGATGCCCCCGGTCCATGCTGTGAAAGAAAAGGCTAAAGAACTCAGAAGCAAAGTCAGTGAGGAGGTACGTGATCATTTATCATTTCTATTAACAGTATATTAATGATAGTTAATGTCATATTTTTTGAGTATCTTATTGAAGTTCCATTTTTTTTTCCAATCAGTTATTTTGTTGGTGCTTTTTGCTTCTGTCACTTTTTGCGTTCTGACAAACGCTGTGAAGATCCAGAACATGTTGGACCAGAGAAACAGCTGAAACACATTTAAAATAGGTGGGGTGAGAAAACAAGAAGTACTACAAGTACATTAAAAAAAAAACAAGAAGCCAGAATCAAACAACCAAAGAATACCAGTTAGAAGTTGGAGAATATTAAGAGTAATTTCATGTATTGCTACGTCTAACACATTGTCATAGTCGTTACACTGGTATGCCACAAATACTCAAATACTCAATAATGCAATGTGCTGCACATTTAGCACAAGCCATGTTGATTCTCTGTAAATAACAAGAGACAAGCAATAAAACAATATATGTTAGATTTAAGTTAGAGTCCTGACCTCAACCTGACAGAACTCCTTTGGGATGAATTAGATTGGAGACTGTGAGCCAGGCCTTCTCGTCCAACATCAGTGTCTGACCTCACAAGTGCTCTTCTGAATGAATGGGCAGAAAGAGTAGAAGCTGTTATAGCTGCCAAAGGGGGGACAACTACATATTAATGTATCCATCCATCCATCCATCCATTTTCCAAGCCACTTCTCCATCAGGGTCGTGGGGGGGAGCTGGAGCCTATCCCAGCAGTCATTGGGCGGAAGACAGGATACACCCTGGACAGGTCGCCAGCCCATCACAGGGCAGACAGACACAGACAGTCACACACAAACACACACGCACACACACACACAAACAAACACGCACACACACACACACACACACACACACATTTAGAATGGGATGTCATAGAAGCTTCTGTAGGTGTCCCAATACTTTTGTCCATAGTGTATGGCAGATGTTCTGAACCTTTTCCAGCTCAACTCCCACCTGTTTGCAGCTGTAAACCATAGTGGCCCACAAACAAAACTAAAATCCACTTTTTTTTGTTTAGTTTTTTCTTAATTGCTGACGTTGAAAACCTTTGAATTAACACCTGAAAAGATCAGATTGTCGATTTTACTTCAATCACAGAAACGACAATTTGTAGTTATGTTAAAAACCATATGTTTGCAGAGATGTCAGAAAAGAAATAAAACACTCCTTACATAATACCTGCTTCCCTGTCAGTAGGTTATGGATTTGAGGTTAACTCAGGTGCTGATGATCCTTTACTTTCTTTATTACTTTAAGGCTCTTCTGTCATTTATAACAGCAGCTCGAGCTGCAGGAGCGATATGAGAGCAATGAGACTCTAAAGAGTCAGAGATGAAAACAGGCAGTTTATGCTGGCAGTAAAGCGCTAACGTGCAGCTAGAAGAGGAGAAAAGCCTGAAGAATTCCTACATTTGATCAGAAAACGCATCCCACCAGCAGTAAAGTCAGCAGGGTTTGGTTGGACCGAGACCTGTGGGTTTGATACAGACCCGAATACATGAGGAGTGTTCCCACACGTCAAAAACGGAGCAAACTAAAGAAAAAAGTTTGATAGATCCACAACGAACAAGGTAGGAGAGAGATTCCTCAAGCAACCTCTTCATCTCGGCAAACAATTGCTATGTTAATAACCTCCATAACTAAGATAAGATAAGATAAGATGCGTTTATTGTCGTTGCACAGTGTACAACGAAATTGAGCAGCAATCCAACGGCACTTCCTACATACAAAACAATTTAAACATAAGGCTGAAATATATAAAGTGCAGATTTAAGGGGAAAAAAAGTATCAAAATCTTAAATATGAAGAAAAAAGACTATAAAACTACATATTCTAAAACAGTCAATAGACAATAGACAGGTGAGGTAGCAGCTGTAGTGGCACATTCCCTGGACAGCTTATATCGTTATATAATACTGCACATCTAAGAATTATTACACAGAAAGAGTACAGATTATAGATCGCTCTCTGGAGAACAAGTGAATAATAAATAATAAATGAATAATAAACAGAACAGGGGTGGAGTGGAACTCTGGAACAGCGTGAAATGTCCTATGAATCAGTGCCAGTAGAGAGCAGATTTGGTGTAGTCGGTTCTACTGAGCACAGTGTTCTATAGAAAGTCCGATAGAAACTAGGCCAGTAAAGTGGAACTATTTGTGGTGCTAGCGCTAGATTTTCTAGCAGACCAACAGCTCAACACACCACTGAACAGGTCTGAGTTTGGCTAGTTTCAGCATCTGATATCTTCTGCACGTTAAGCAGAAGACGACAGAGCCAATTTGATGGCATTGCGTCATTCAAAGTTTTAAGAGCCTTTTTTTAAGCATTAATGGCTTCTAAGCGAGGCATTCTCAGAGGTTTTCATGAGCATACGTGTATTGTTGTTTCCTTTGTAATAACACTACTGTGAAGTAAATCTCTGCCAGTATATAGTTAAGGGTAGATTACTAAAGTGTTGGTGTCTAAACGTGTTAATGAGCGAAGTCTCAAAGTAAAACTTGGCTCTCTAATCTAAGAGGTGTTGGTCTTTAGTCCTGATTGCTTTTCTGATTTAACCCAAATTATCCTCATTCTGTTAAATGGCAGGATTCCCCTTAAGATTCTAAGACGGCTAAATCTGGACTTCCCCAGAACAAAAAGAACCAATTCTACAAGGATGGCTTTACAAAGCTGGGTGAAACATTCAGTAGCAAGAACTTTATTGACCAAAACCGAAAGGCAGAGCAGATGGACTGGATAAGAAATGACTCATTTCTTACTGCTCTTCTTTCAAAGACATAAATCTCAGATGTTTATCATCCCTATGGCCATTAGTGATGTCTACACAATAAAGCTGCATGTCAAATTTGTTGCCATATATTTTTGGAATAAAAATGAACAAAACAAAATTGGGATCTTCATTATACTTAACTAACCTTGTTACGCTCTTGATTTGAAATCTTAGTGCTTAACAGCAATTTGGTATTTATTTTCTAAGAATACCACACCTGTAAGTGTCCATCCATCCATCCAGCCATCCATCCATCCATCCATCCAGCCATCCATCCAGCCATCCATCCATCCATCCATCCATCCATCCATCCATCCATCATCTTCCGCTTCTCCGGGTTTCGGGTTGCGGGGGCAGCATCCTGAGCAATGAGGCCCAGACCTCCCTTTTCCCAGCCACTTCCACTAGCTCCCTGGGGGGATTCCGAGGCGTTCCCAGGCCAGCTGGGCGATATTGTCACGCCAGCGTGTCCTGGGTCTTCCCCGGGGTCTCCTCCCAGGTGGACTTGCCTGTGACACCTCCTGAGGGAGGCGTCCAGGAGGCATCCTAACCAGATGCCCGAACCACCTCTACTTTGAGTCCCTCCCGGATGACCGAACTTCTCACCCTATCTCTGAGGGAGAGTCCAGACACCCTGCGGAGGAAACTCATTTCGGCCGCTTGTATTCACGATCTCGTTCTTTCGGTCATTATCCAAAGCTAATGACCATAGGTGAGGGTGGGAGCGTAGATCGACCAGTAAATCGAGAGCCTTGCCTTATGGCTCAGCTCTTTCTTTACCACAACAGACCGGTAAAGAGCCCGCATCACTGCTGACCCAGCACCAATCCGCCTGTCAATCTCCCGCTCCCTTTTACCATCACTCGTGAACAAGACCCCGAGATACTTAAACTCCTCCACTTGAGGCAAGAGCTCATCCCCGACCCAGAGAGGGCTCTCCACCCTGTAAAAGTGTATGAACACATTCATAACACATTATAATCCATTCATAAGACACTGTACACAAGGCTATGAATGTTTAGAAAAATGTCTTTTTATATGCATTATGAACTGTTGACATAAGGCATTATAAATGGTATTCATAAAATATTGTTTTGTCAAGCCTAAAGGAAAAATGTCATAGCTAGTTCAGTGCAGTGTAAACATGTTATGGTTACATTTCAACAAAATATAAGTAACAACCACCTGGAATGGAATACTAGCTTATAATCATTTCTACTGCATTGTAATGTGAATTTGCAGGCTTGAAATAAATTGACAGAATTGATATACTTGTCTGTTATTTTGGGTACATGGCTTCATTCCCAGCTCATAAATGCATCATGTTCTTGTAATTGGGTTGTGTTCATGATGTTTTTAAAATGCGTTTATTTTATAATGTGCTATATTGAATAAATAACACCTTATGATTTCTGAACCTGCACAATTACTTCTAAGTAGTTATGAATGCACGCATAATGTTTCCTAAAGCAAAAGTATTCAAACTTATAAAGTTAGGTTCTATAATGCATTATGACTTCTGTCATAAGAATAATGTAAACAGTATGATTGTAATGCACAGTTTCTGGAGTCTTCTGCTCTCCTTTTTTATGTTACATGACTGCAACATACCAGTGTTTTTAAAAAATGTAGTTACTTTGAAAGATTTCTTTGGGTACTGAAGAAGCTTGAGTATAGCTGATAAAATAATATATAATATATAATAATATCTATATATTTTTTTTGTATATACCATTTACATTCACCTCATTTGGTTGACACTCTTATCCAGAGCAACTTACAATTGGATCATTTTACACAGGGAGGTCAAGGCGGTGTTAGGAGTCTTGCCCAAGGACTCTTATTGGTTTAGTGTAGGGTGTTTGCCCAGGTGGGGTTTGAACCCCAGGCTACAGTGTAGAAGGCAGAGGTGTTAACCACTACACTATCCAACCACCATACGGATCCCGTTTGTCTAGTTGGCAACCTGAATGACCCAAAAATGACAAATAACGACCCAGAAATGAGGCGTATTCCACTCCTTCCTTTTATCACGGATCAAAAATCATTACAATGACGTTGAATGAATGGAAAGCAGATGTATTAAGTTCAACAAGCATCCAGGGAATCTTTCCTCAAGTGTTTTTTATTGTTTTAAATCAGTTTAATAATTGTCGCTTCTTTTTTCTAGTGATGAACATAAGTAATTAACTATTTAAGTGCTGTACAAATAAATATTCTAGCCAATGACTTGTTCTGGCATTATCTAACACAAATGAACACATGATAAAACAACGCTGGGTTCGCTGGGTCTTCTGCAGGCGAACTAATGCATAGAACAGATAAAGAACCACATGAAACTGCTTTTCTAAAAAAAAAATTGAATATTAAAAAGCAATAACATTCAACACTATATGTATAATAATAATAATAATAATAATAATAATAATGTAATTTGTACAATGCAGATTTGTAAAATGCAAATATAGACACCTCCAAAAAATGTAGATGCTTGATTCAATGTTTTAAAGATCTGGAGTTATTATATTCTGTATAATCTATACTGAAACTCTCTTTTTACCAGGTTTTGTCACCAATATTGAGATATGAAGTATTTGGGTATATATAGTATATCTGAATGAACTTCTTTCTGGAGGTTAACTTTGTTGGAACTTCTTTCTTGATGTTCTACAGCTTTCTCAGTCATTTGAGGATCTTCTACAGCTCTGTTTCATCTTTCTGGACAACACTTTTATTCACAGCCTCCTCCTGACTGCACTACTGCTAGTGTGTTCACAGCTTATATATTAGACCCTTTTCTGTGTCAGTTTCTCTCAGTGTGCTCCTCCAATGCCAAGTCAGCCTTTTCTGATGTGTTTACACCATCTAGTGGCTCAATAAAGGAATACAGATGTCACGCATCCAGCTAGCTCTCAGAGAGTCATGGACTCCATCTCCCAGAATCCATGCGGAGATCACATGACTGAGCTACACCTCGGACTCCTCTGCCCAGTTCTCTGGGGAATCACCAGGACTCTGGACCTTCTCTCACGCTCCAATCAGCGCTTGGGATCTCCTGAACACCTGTAGGCATCACCTGAGTTTTAGTCATGTGATTTGTTGAAACAGAACACCACACATACAGAGAATTCAATGAGCTCTGCATGAATAAAAGCAAATTACAGATAAAATGTTTTGTTGTATAAAATAAAAACAATAAATTTAACCCAAACCTTCACAAATTAAGATTTATTATTTATATATGATTCATTTTGACTGACTGCTTAAACAGCTCACCTTCTTCTTCATCGCTAACCTCCATCAGATCTGCTCCTCCTGCCCCGTCTGTCTCCTTCGGCTTCCCAGTCCATCTCCTCACCTGTGTTTAGTAACATATCATTTTTAAATTAAACGCAGGCTTAATGAGAGATTAATCGGCTACATTTTCACTTATTTCTTCATGAATCAGAACAAATCTCACCTGACTGGCCTTCCAGAGCGTCCACCTCTTAGTTTCCATCATCTGAGGAACTGAGAGATATAAAACTGAACTATGATCGACACTGAGTGACCTCAGTTAACACACTGTAAACGCCGCACTGTTAACACTGTAATGCGTAAATAACACTATTTCTGTTTCTTTCGCTCCTCCACAATTTCACTTTCACTTTCACTAGATAGATAGATAGATAGATAGATAGATAGATAGATAGATAGATAGATAGATAGATAGATAGATAGATAGATAGATAGATAATTTATTGATCCCGAAGGAAATTTAGGCATCCAGCAGCAACAACACAATACAGTAGGAAACATATTCAACATCTATTAAACACAGAAAAATAGAAAATATATAAGGGTATAAAAACTTCCTGTACAAGGTAAAGAACTCTATCTGTAGATGGAGCAGTGCAGTAGATTTTTCTAACAGCCAATAAATAAATTCACAGAGCAAAGTGCAAGGTGCAAACGACATTGGTTATAAAAGTGACTAATGTGCCATAGAATTATTAATATGTACATGTAAAAAATATAGTTCTGTAAAGTGAATATGTGAATATATGAATACCACACCCTGAGTAAATGTACCTGAGTGTAAGAGAGGTTGGGGAAGTGTAATTGTGAATAAATAATTAGGCGGTTGAGTAGTTGAATAAAGTCCATGTGGTGTGACTGGGTTAAACTCAGTCAGCAGCAGCATCCCGTCCCCGATGGGAGGAATTGAAGAGTCTGATGGCTCTCGGAATGAATGATCTTCTGAGTCTGTCTGTTGTGCAGCTCTGTGACAGCAGTCTGCCACTCAACACACTCCTCTGCTTCATGATGATGGTGTGAAGTGGGTGACTATCATTGTTCATGATAGAAAGCAGTTTATCCAAAGCCTCACTGTTAGCCTTTCCCTTTCATTTCCCTCAGGGAAACAAAGTTAGCTAACTCCGCTAACAGGAAAGCAGGTAAAATCTGCTATATCGACTATAATCAGCCATAAATCCGTATCTCTGAAATAAATCTTCTCTCTGAAACTACTTTCTGTTTCATTCTGGATGTTTTTTTTAATTAGGCTAAATGTATTATTTTAGTAAATTAGCTTCCAGTTAAAACTACTGAACACTAAACTACTGTGATTGAATTATGGGCAAATGTGTAATTAATAAAATATATATTGTTACTTAAATACAAAAAAAATAGTTCAAATTCTTCACATAAAAGAAAGCCAGTCACACCCCAGCACCTTTGCCCACACAGACGCAAATAAAAGCCAACGTCAGAGAACAAAGGCAGGAGACAAACCACAAACGCCTACCAGCTACCAGCTACCAGCACTCTGCTCTTCAGTCAAAGAGCCAAACGACCCAGAAGTAAGTTCTTCTTAATACAGACGTTTGATTTTTTACACTTACTGCATTTAAAGCCTCCTTTATCCAAAGCATCTTCACTTCTAAACAGTGCGTTCAAATGGAGCGTCTTTAATGAAAGCTTATTATGCATTATGAATAGTTAATATAATAGTGGTTATAATTCTACATGAATGCATTATAACATGTTATAAATGTGTTCTGTTCGAGTGAAACTAGTGAGAACTATTCAGCCGTTTCAGAAACTAATGGCATCTTTATTTGTTCCTCTTAAGAATCATTGTTCTTCTGCGCTCAGCACATTGTTACTGGACAAAGATCTTAGTGGTGTGTTGCCGTCTTGCTCCAGTGATGAAAAGTCATGTTAGACTTTCCGTCTCCCTTCCCTTCATCAGAGCTGCCTGAAGTATAAAATGTCTTAACATCTGTGGCTTAATCATTTATCATATTGCCTAATTCATTATTAACCGAATTCATGTGCAGTTCTGATGAAGTAGTCTAGATTCCTTATGAGGTAAATCTCTTGAAATAGTCAGCCAGGCTGGGGGTCAAAGTGTCATAACCCACTGCTGTTTGTCTGGGCTTCTATAGACGGGCAGCAAGTGCAGTCAAAACAAAACTAAAGCACTAAAAGTTTTACTTTCACTTTGCTTGTTTTTGCAGCAGTGGTGTGGAAAGAATGTGAACTATTTGGGTAATACGAAAGCAAAAGTAAGATCAGCTACTGTACCATTTCAGGTAGTCTGTGTGCTAATATGAAAATTCGTGGTTTGAATTACAAAGTCTTACTGAGTTGATGGTCCACGGGCACAGGCTTAAAGCACCTGCACGAAAGAGAACAGCTCTCTTCAGAGTAAAGAGCAGATGGATTCACCTACAGCGTGGAAGTGAGCTTGAGAGAAAGTCTGTACGTCAAACAGTGGAATAAAAGGCACGTTCCTAGTTCGATTAGTAAGATTCTTAAATTAAGATCAAATTTACTCCTGTAATACGAATTTGTGAAAAATCTCATGTTGTCCTGTCAGAATGATAAGAATAGTGTGTAATACGGCCCACGATGCCAAACTACACAAACCCCATCCACAACAACTGTGCCTTCAAACTAGAGTTGCTAATGTCAGACTATGTAGCCTGCCATATAGCGTATGATCCTTTATAAGCAACTATAAACATGTTCATAACATATTATAATGCATTCATAAGGCATTATAAACATGACTATAAATATGTATAATAATGCATTACGTTATAGCCACGCTTATTATGCATTATGAATAGTTAGTATAATAGTGGTTATAATGCTACATGAACGCATTATAACATGTTATGAATGTGTTTATAGATGCTTACAAAGGTGACATTCATAGAAAGTGGTACCACCAGGCTATGATAATGTTGCTCTCTTGCTGCTGGCGAGGCCAGAAACTGCTTCTCCCCCCCTGTCAAATGTACTCCTCCTAACCTGGTTTCCTAAGCCACTTTACCAACCTTCACCCTTTGACTCTCAGGGTCTTTCTGTTAGGGATCTACACAAACTTGTATGCAATATAACACACTTTGAACAAATGTTTGATGGTTCTAATGATGTTCATAGCTACTTTCATTTACTTGTGACAAGGAGCGAGGAGGCGGACGCCTACGCTGAGATAAGCGACTTTTATTATGGGCAAATCCAAGGTCGTAGTGATAACAGTCCAAGGTCAAACAGCCAACACGGAGAGAATATGGGTCAGACATGACAAGATCAAACAGATCACAGAATCCAAACAACTTCAACAAGCAAAACGACTAGCAAGACAAAGACATTAAACAGTACAATCAAACAGTACAACCAGAAGAATAAACAACAAAGACCAACACAGACAAAGGCAAACACAGGGCTAAAATACAACCCCAATTCCAGTGAAGTTGAGACGTTGTGTAAAACATAAATAAAAACAGAATACGATGATTTACAAATCCTTTTCAACCGATATTCAACTGAACACACTACAAAGTCGAGATATTTAATGTTCAAACGGATAAACTTTATTGTTTTTTGCAAATATTCACTCATTTTGAATTTGATGCCTGGAACATGTTCCAAAGAAGTTGGGACAGGGGCAACAAAAGACTGGGAAAGTTAAGGAATGCTCAAAAAAACTGTTTGGAACATTCCACAAGTGAACAGGTTAATTGGAAACAGGTGAGTGTCATGATTGGGTATAAAGGGAGCATCACTGAAAGGTCGTTCACAAGCAAGGACGGGCGAGGTTCACCACTTTGTGAACAACTGCGTGAGCAAATAGTCCAACAGTTTAAGAACAACGTTTCTCAACGTGCAACTGCAAGGAATTTAGGGATTTCATCATCTACAGTCCATAATATCATCAAAAGTTTCAGGGAATCTTTTCCAATGGAGGTTGTAATCGCTCCAAACCATTGTGGTCTGGTAAAATCCAGACCATCACCCAGACCAGAGGTCACTTCTCATCTCATATCCAGACCCTCAATACATGACATTCTACTCACTCTCGATTGAGGACATCTTTAATATTTAACATTTTACATTTATGGCATTTGCCAGATGCGCTTCTATAGAGCCACTTACAATTTGATCATTTTACACAGGTAGCAAATGTAGAGAGAGTACTTATAGTTCAAGGATCGCATGAAGACAGCCATTGATCCAAGTGAGGGACTCTGTAGTAGCTGTAGCAATGAGTTTTTTCTCAAAAGCCATCTCTGGCTTAGTAAAGTCCAAAGGGCGTTAACTACACCGGAACCTAGAGGTAATGGGCATTTGTTTACTAAAAGGGTTAACTTTGGTTCCCTCTTGACAGAACTAAGACACTAAATAACAATCATGACTCTCAAAGGACACAACTGCATGTCTTCCAAACCTTTTCTCTCTGCCTTATCCATCGCAACACAGTCATAAAACCCCACAGATATTCCTTTCACTGAGCCTGCTTTTCAGTGACTTCATTCTCATGAACTTTAAGGAAATCTATTTTCCAACATTATGGAACTCTTGCTATTGCCACATCAAAACTCAACCTTTTCATCTTCGTTCTTGAAGCTCATCTCTGACATATTTATTTTATTTGTCCATATTAAGTCCTCTTTCCATTTAATTAGAGTTCTTGGATTATCCAGTTTTATCTGTGATTTATTGACCCTTGAATTATGTTCCCTAGTTAGGAACCTTATTAATAATTAGGCACTGTTGTAGGAAACAACCATGTCAAATTTGTGACTGTTTTGTCTAGTATACACTCACTGGCCACTTTTTACTAGCAAGGTGTACCTAATAAGGTTGGACCCCCTTTTGCCTTCAGAACTGCCTTAATTCTTCATGCCACACTTTCAACAAGGTGTTGGAAACGTTTTGGTTGGTTATTTGAGTTACTGCTGCCTTTCTATCATCTGGAACCAGTCTGCCCATTCTCCTCTGACCTCTCACATCAACAAGGCATTTTCGTCCACACAACTGACCGCTCACTGGATGTTTCCTCTTTCTCTGACCGTTCTCTGTAAACCCTACAGATGGTTGTGCGTGAAAGTCCCAGTAGATCAGCAGTTTCTGAAATACTCAGACCAGCCCATCTGGCACCAAGAACCACGCCACGTTCAAAGTCACTGAAATCCCCTTTCTTCCCCGTTCTGATGCTGGGCCTGCACTTCAGCAAGTTGTCTTGACCACCTCTACATTTCTAAATGCATTGAGTTGCGGCTGTTTGATTGGCTGATTAGCAACTGAACCTAATAAAGTGGCCGGTGAGTAGTTTTGAAACTTCATGCATTTGTTTGTCATATACTCGTTTATTATTATTCTTTATGTCTGTTATAAAAGGAGGTAATTCTTTCCCTCAAAAATCTTTTTCTTAGCTACTAAGTGATACCCTGTACAAACCCTATAATAAGAATACCTCTTTTCTCTCAGGAGAAAATGGTCCCATGGCCTAGTAGCAGTATATCCATGAACTTGAATTACTCAGATGCTCTAGTCTAAAACATTTCTTCAGTCAAAGAAAAGATGATTTAGTTCAGGGACCTAAAACTTGGTTATATCATACTCTCTGGTAAGAAGAGAGAAGAACCGCCATGAGTTTGATGGAATGTGATACTTTAGGCTACATTACATGTGATACATTTTTGGAAGTCTTGTGTGCCGTAGCATCAAACTCAAGCGGTTCTTCTCCCTTCTTACCAGAGACACTGAGTCAAAATCAGACAGCTGAGACATGAAATCGTACTGACTTTACTGCCCATAATACAAGCACTGCACTCACTGAAAATAAATACAATCTCATTATCACACTTAAAAATTGCCTCAGTAAATATCGTTTCATCATTTCATGTGGCTGTGCCACACTATTACAGTTCTAATGATGGTACACTTTATTTACACACTGTTTGATGCTGTAATATGTGGTAGAGCTCGACCGAAATATCAACGTTACCAACGTTACCAATCAACTGTTAGCAAGAAGCTGACAATGCACGCACAGCTGAAACCTAAACACAATCAAAATAACATTAAAATGATAAATTAGGATCAGTATTAGACAGCTACTGTAAAAAAGGTAAAAAAACAAAACCTAAGTGCAATAAACTGGAAGTTAAGAATACTGTGACTGCATCTTGTGTAGTAAACACCTCTGTTTATCAGAATGCTCCTCAGTTTCAGTCTCCATTGCCCAAATGCTTCAGCTGAGCATGCTAACGATATTCCTCCTAATAAACAGAGACATGTTAAGCTCTGTCTTCTCATTATTCACCACCATCACTGGTGTTAACACAAGTTAATAAGAGGAGACGGTGGAGAGCATTAAAACAGAAGTTAAGACACCTCTGGGTTTATCCTAAAGTTCGGACAGTATTTGAGATTTTTTTTTAATCATGATGTTTGTGTAATATGGTTTTCTTATCTGGGATTAATGGATAGGATTATGATCAGCTTCTGTCCTAGCTGAAGTAGTCATGGTGACTAAACAGATTAGATTTCAGAGTTTAGAGCATGTTTCTGTAATACAACACTTGGTCTCTGAATATGGAGACTGTGGGTTCACGCCTGTCCAGAGTAAGCCAGTCCACGTGTTACAAAAACTGGGATTGTAGCCATTTTCTGACACTTGCTAACACTAGCAGTCCAACATGGGGCACACTGATCAACATTGTGTTCTCACATGTGTTTGATCTCCATTGCCAATTGTTTAATTTGGATCATCATTGATACTTTTTGGTCTTTGGTTCCAGAATGGGGTATCTAGGAGGAGATATAACTGTCAAGAATCAAACTCCATATGAATGGACCATCTGCTTAGAGGGTCAAGCGTGGCCATTTCCTAACAAATATGCAAAGGTAACACACATAATCCCTACACTTGAACTTTAGGACAAGTTTATTCAGATTGACATATTCAAAAATACAATATATTCCTCAGACTAAAATATATTTTTACCAAATCTCAGATACATCAAGTTTATAAAATTCAATCATTAACCCTTACAACCATAAGCCCATGCTTTGTGGGCAGTTTGCAAGGCTTCATATTTTAGGAAAGGGTTAAATTACAAACACAATGTTAAAGTTAACCCTTTCCTCACTTGTGAAGGATAACGCCACGCAAACTGCACGTAATGTGCCTGCTTAAGTTTCTAGGGGTTCATTCTTAGATAACTTTGTTGAGGTACTCGACTCCAGATCACTGTTTTTATTACATCATTTATAATCAACAAACATATATTTTAGTGTTTGTCTTTCAAATTTCCATTTCTAACAGATAATAATGTAATTTTGTGGTGTCCAAAGAAACACACATCATGAGTGCTACCAGAAGCAACATTTATGTGAAACCATAATAAACATTAATCAATAAAATCCATATATTTCTCTGTGTTAAGCGTCACCTTGAAGCTTTTCAAACAAGAAGTATAAGCTGCATTGTTCCAGTGACCTGGGGAAAAACCTTCTACATTAAGGTTAAGTATGGAAGCTGTTCAGAGACGCAGTGCTGCAAACAACCAGATTTGTGGTACAAATTAAATCCAAAAGATGATCCTCTCTTCACTATTCAAGAACGTGGAGATGAAGTTCACCTGGACTGCAACGTAAATTACGAGAAGAAGAAATCTACATGCCCAAATTACGGTATGTGTCCTGTTTCTTGTTTTTTCTAGGCTTAATAGTTCTGTGTTGTATCCTTTATTCATAACATGGACTCCCAATGTAATATTTGTTTTCACACTTTTCAGACTCTGTGCATAACAAATGGAGCTTAGTGGTAAAACACAGACGTGTTGCTAATTTGGTTGAGCGTTCGGACAGTTTTCCTGTTCTCGTTCACGTATTTCCCACATTGGATGCTTGTCGCATTTCATGGCAAGGAGCATAGCCTTCCAACTCTGTTGGAACTACACTGGGCAAAAGTAGACAGCTGCCTGAACTAATAAGCCAAGGACACAATTCAAATACAAATATACTGCATGCATTAGCCAAATACTAAATCAATAAGATTATTTGCAATGTCTTGATTATTGTCAGCAATTTCAAAGCAGACTCATCCTCGATTAACTGACAATCTGCATTATGGCATGGAGGTTCTTTGATGTTTTCTGTGTGTTGAGAGGGAAAAGCCAAGTAAAGTCATCCAAGTTCAGAAGAGAAACCCAAAAAGAGGGAGGAAGCAAAAAGTTTGTTGCTACACTTCCAAAGCTAACTTTGTTTCCTCACACGCTCAGCTGTACATACTGTAATGTCTTTTCAGTCATTTGGTCAGAGTCATTTGAGAATGAGCTACACCACTAAAGATTCACTTTGGACAAGATGAATTAAGGCTCAGAATTAGAGAAATATTCCCCAGTTACTACTTTCATTTTGCTATACGGCTTAAAGGAAATGATATTACATTATTAATCACATGATTATGTAAAGAATTACATTTGTATTCAATTCGAATGCTGTATTAGCAGATGACCAGCCATAGCAGGGACCACCCAAGTGAAATCCAACTGTTTTGTTGGAGAACGAGCAAAGTCCTTCACCCTTCTCTACAGGTCAAAGATAAATCCCCTCTTCGTCTCCAGTTCCTTTATACAGGGCCTTTTTAAACAAACTTTGCCTGCCATCTCTGGCCCCAAAGAGAGTGGCTCAAACAAGGGCAAAGCCCAAGCTCAAATAAGCCAATGCCTTTTGGGTAACACTTTATTTGAAGGCTACCTACATAAGGACTTCATGATGCATTCATAAGCGCTGAATAATGCGTTTATGAAGCACTACTTGAACATTTATTAAGTGCTTATGTCGGTTCTCGCAACCTGACAAGATGTTTTATGAAATAAATGACATTGTACTAACATAATATGAATAAACCTTGAACATATTTACAGCAATAAACATTTAAAACACTATACATAACTATTTATGTCAGCATTCTTAAGACGACATTGTATTAATATCAGGTGAAATATGCCTGGGAACCACCCCCTCTTCCCTCCATGGCATAGATAAGATGATTGATGCGATTATGTATATTCTTTTAAATGTTTAGTGCTGTAAATAAGTTCAATGTTTATTCATATTATGTCAGTACAATGTCATTTATTTCATAAAACATCTTATGTCAGGTTGCGAGAACTGACATAAGCATTTAATGTTCAAGTAGTGCTTCATAAACACATTAATCAGTGCTTATGAGTGTGTTATGAAGCCCTTATGTAGGTAGCCTTCAAATAGTGTTACCGCCTTTTGAAAGTACAATAAAACGTGCAAAAAATGAAAATACTGAAATGAGCAGCTGTTTTCACCATCATACCTCTAACAAGCTAATAGCTTTAAACACTAAAACCTCTAAAATCAATTAGACAAGTCTGCATTAGCCTCTAGCTATAGCTAACAACCAAAGGTCCTCATCTCAACTACACAAGCTCAGTAAAAAAGTCAAATTACAAGGGATTGAAATGTTACGATCCCACACTTTTGTCTAGGGTGCCAAGGGATCAGTAACCTGTGGCATTAATATATTGAACTGGTGGTGATGGACTAGCTTTTAAAGCTGTTCTATTAATACCATCTACAATAACACTGGTGTGCTATGATACCTAGTACCACACTGGAAGAGTCAAACCATGGATGGCACCAAAGAAGAGAGCAAAACCTAGCCATGCTTGTCTCCTGAAACAAAAAGTACTTAACTAACCTAACAAAGAAGACTCTAAACTTCACTAGCCATTAATCGAAGTACATGTGGTGGCGCCCCTCCCCCCCTGACCAAGGGAACTAGACAGAGTAGACATCTGTAGAATCAAAGTTATAAGTTAAGTGATAGTTTTTTAATCCCACAACCGGAGAAATTCCACCTCCGCATTTAACCCATCCGTGAAGTGAAACACCACATACACACTAGTGAGCACACACACACTAGGGGGAACACACATGGATGGAGATTTTTGGCCAGACCTATGCGTTGGGAAAAAAATATATAATATTCTTACCAAAAGTATTGCAGAGAGGGCAGCAATAAGCCATAATATAAACACTCTGGAGTTGGTACATAAGCCTTCCGCACCAGTTTCAGGTGCAAGCAGGATTTTAAATTTCAATAAAATGTTTTCGTTCCCCCAAACAGGCAAACTTGAAGATGATGCCCGACAGAGAGAGGTGGAGCGAAGACAGGAGAAAGCAAATGAGGAACAGAGATGGCAGGCACAGTGTGAGCTGGAAAGAAGAATTGAAGAACAGATTAAAAAAGAAAGTGAAATATCTGCTAAGAGGCTTTCTCAGGCCAATGAGAAACTGAAGCAGAAAGAACTCCTAAGAGGCCAGGAGTTCCACCAGCAAGCCCATATAATACAACAGCCACTGGAGGTCTATACAGTAGACAGAGACGAGGTAAGCAACGTTTCTTTGATTTATAGGCACAACCCCATTTCCAAAAAAATTCAGTGTAAAATATAAATAAGAACGAAATGCAATGATGTGCAAATAATTGAAACCCTATGTTTCATTGAAAATGCTTCAGAGACAACATTTCAAATGTTTTAACTGAGAAATGTTATTGTTTTTTGAAAAATAAACACCAACTTGAATTTGATTCCAACAACTCTATTATGTCTACGTCATGTAACTTATCAACAATATATCTACTTAATTTAAGTAACGTATCAATAATACATCTTTGCGATATTTACCTCAATGTATTCAGATACTTCACTGTTGCTACTTCACTTACACGTTGTTTATATGATATTATTAATCTGTAAGGGGTTTATTAATCATCTACAAAGGACTACTCAACATTAAGTGTTACCATTTAATTGAATGAAGGATTGATTAGATAAACTGAATGGTAACCGTATTGAATGGTAACTATACAGGGCGTCTGTACTGAGAGCTTTTGAAATGGTTAAGATAACCTATGCACTTATACAACAATCAGAATGGACTGCTTATTTATTTATATATTCTAATTGCTTATTGTTCATTCTAAAGAATACATGTTACGTATCATTCTGTTTTTTTCCCTTTCCTACAGGTTGCAGAAACAGAAAATAATTTTTTGGAGCTTCTGCTAAGATATGAAATCACTGAAATCAAAGACACACAGGACTCATTACCTGACAGAATGAAACGCCTACAAAATGAGATAATGGTTGACTACTGTAAGAAACACAACCTGTCCAGTAGCTGCATGTTTTCCTTTGATGCTGCCGTCGACTATGACACTCTGCCTCTAAGTGACAGACTGTCAGTCCTGGAAGCAGTACTGCAAGTAGTTTTTGAGGAGACCGAGGATGGCCATGAACCTCAATATGACCGGGACATCTTACTCAGTATGCTTGAACAGCTGATTGACACTCATCAAACACTTGCAGGGAAACTTCTGCAGAACGTTCTTTATACAGATGTGCAGCTCTCCATGCAGAGTAAAGAAATTCTGTGTCAGATCTTGTTCAACAACATGTGGACACCAGGAGAAATAACTGATTTTATGCGCAACATCACTGGGAAAGCCACTGAACAAGTGTCCTCAGTTCTTCACACAGCACAGACCTACAAACTGGAGTATGGCACTGTTTTCAATGCTCTGGGTACATCCAATCCCCTCAACATGTTGCAAAACCATGTGGACAATGAGAGACACAAAGACGCTAAAACCATATTAAGTGAAATGCATGATGAAAACGTCCCTGAGAATGTGTTAACTATCCTGGAGGATGTCCTGTTATATCTGGAAAAGGAGCTTCCAAAAACGGCAGCGGCTGATGTCAGTGAAAGTGAAGTTGAAGATTTGAAGAAGATGGTTAAATCCCTGGATTTCAATGACCCAGACAGAGACGTCCTCAAACAAGTGCTGGTTAAGATGTCAGGTGCAGTTAAAATGTGCTCCACTATCATCATTCAAAAAGACGAAAAGAACACAGTTATTGAAGGATATCTTCCCAGATTAACTCAGCTTGCAACACTGGTAATTTTCCTTCTTTCAAAATCGGAAACAAATACAGGATGTCTTCTTGAAATCGGGACAGGTGAAGGAAAGTCCTGTATTTTAGCCATGCTTGCTGCAATTCATGCAATTCGTGGTGTAAATGTGGATCTTGTGACAAGCTCACCAGTCCTTTCCTGCCGTGATTTAGAAGAATGGAAGGGACTGTATAATATGTTTGGCATCACATCATCCGTCGTTCCTCCACCTTTTAATGATTCACCACCTGAAAAGCAAAATGAACTGGTCCAGGATGCATATAGTAAACAAGTTGTTTACAGTACTGTAGGAACATTTGCAGCAGATACACTGAGACAAGAGTTTGAGAAGAAAACGACTCGAGGAGAAAGGAGTTTTGAGATGGTCCTTGTGGATGAGGTTGATTATATGACCTTGGATAATGGAGTTCAGATTACATTTCTCTCTCATGAGTCCAGAGGTCTACAGCATTTGGAGCAAGTCCTTGCAAGCATTTGGGCTGTGACTTCGGCATGTCGACCAATTCAAATGGAAGAAACTGGAGAGATCATGTGGGCAACAAGAGTCCAGAATTTTCAAATGGCTGCACTGCTCGCAATGATAGGTTCTGACACATCTGACACATTTTCACCACTGGACATTTTGCTGCCAGGCATTGAATTGGGCTTTTACTCAGAGAACGACTTTGAAATGTTAAAAGCTTCTGTTAGTGCAGGTGAAAGGAAAGAGGAAAATGCAACCTTGTATGAGGACACATGGAAGTCTATCATGGCAAAAACTGGAGTGGAACAACAATATGCCCTGCTTAGTGTCCTTGAGATGGGAATGGAAAACAAGGTGGCGTTTAACTGTTATGTGTATCAATCAGAAACCAGGAAAGCTGCTCACTTTGGAGAGCAAAAAACTGAAACTGACCAAAACGTTAACATGCTGCTACTTGAGAATGGAAAAGCTTGTGAGATCATGTCTGAAAAAGTCCTTGTTGAAGCCACTGTTAAAGAGCTGACATCCAAAATCAAATATTCTAAACAATGTAGATCAAATGCAGACACGGAGGAAAACACTCTTGTGATCCCTCCTTTCATGGAGGAATACTTGCAAAAGCAACTGCCAGTGTTTGTTGAGAATGCCCTGAAGGCCATTCAAATGACAAAAGGCAGAGAGTACTTGATTGAGAAATCACTCAGAGCTCAAGGAGTGGATATAAGTGAAGAAGACCAACACATGTATCACACAATAATTCCAGTGGACTTCCAGGCCAGTGGGATGCTGGAGAAAAGAAAACGCTGGGGAGATGGACTGCAACAGTTTTTGGAGATGAAACATCAGTTAGCATTATCACCTTTATCAAATGTGACTAACTACATGTCGAATCGGAGTTTCTTCAAGAGATTTCTCTGTGGGAAAGGAATATTTGGTGTTTCTGGAACATTGGGAGGAGATGCAGACAAGTCTTTCCTGACAAGGCACTACAAAACAGACTGCTATGTCATTCCAGCTCATCAGCGTAAAAAAGTTACTGAGCTGCCTGCAGTGCAAGTGAAGGGACGCACCGATGAATGGATTCAGATGCTTTGTGACACAGTTTCAAAGGTCTCTGACAGGGGTCAGGTTGTGTTGGTTGTATGTGAAGATGTCAACACAGCAAACGCCCTTAATGAAAAAATAACAGCAGGCACCAGGCATCCAGTTACCATGTACACCAACAGTGAAAGCCACAGCATTGAGAATCAGGAGTTCACTGAGGGACAGATCATCATTACCACTAACCTTGGAGGACGTGGGACTGACATTAAGGTTGCAAAGAAAGTCAGTCAACGTGGTGGTCTTTTCGTGATACTCACCTATTTTCCCAACAACCGACGAGTGGAGCAGCAGGTCTTTGGGCGCACAGGTCGGAAAGGCACACCAGGCATGGTCCAACTAATACTGAACCATGAGCATCTCGCTCAGGCTTATCAGGGCCATTCCATCGAAATCATGCGGGAACTCAGAGAAGAGTATGAGAGTGAACGTATTAAGCACATGGAGAAAGAGAAACTGGTTGAAATTGAGATGAAGGAAGAGCTTTTCTCCACATTTTGTCACTTCCTTAGTGACTTTGATCAGCATTACAGCACAGAGGAAAAGACAGATCTCTTTGAAGTGAGAGTAAAAGATGTTCCTCGTTACTTTGAGTCCCACTGTACTAAGATGGACTATCACCCAGCTCTGAATGCTTTGAAAGAATCATGGGGTTTATGGCTGATTCTTCATACAGATCAGATCAACACAGAGAATGACATCAAGAAACTGAAAGAAGACCTCATCCAGCATTTGCAGAACACAAGTGACAAACTTTTACAAGGTAACAGTGAAAATTTCTACGATCACATCCAGCAGGCTTTGGGACGAACTGCCTTGCACTTTCAGAACAAAACCAAACGTGACTATGGAGCAAAGTTCTACTGGGAAAAAGCATCTGAGTCAGATAACTGCTACCGAGCTGTTGCACTGTATAACCAAGCTTACATCACTATTAACATGGCTGAGAAGAACTATAAAAACGAGGCACGTGCCTTGCTTGAAGAAGCAGAGAAAGCTATTGATGTTTACGTGTCAGAAACAGCAAATACACTGAGTTTAGTTTCTGTGTCTGTTACTGGTGATTTTGAACCACACCACAGTGGCACCTGTAACTTCCAAACACAGATGCAGGCTAGGATGAATATATTTCAGTCTTGGAAAAGAAATATCACAGGAATTCTCAAAGTCCTTGCAGCAGATGAAGGTGATGTTACAACTGGGGCCTCCGCACTCTATAGCTTATCATCTTGTGAGGATTTTGTCTCTAGTAATGAATTCAGCCTCTTCCATAATTATGGTCTTGCAGTTGTGTTTGAGGTGAAACAAAAGCCCCGGTTCTCATTTGACGCTCTGATTTGCTGCTTTATTGGTGTGGCCCAGGTGGTCGCAGGAGTTCTGATATGTGCCTTGTCAGCTGGTTCCCTGTCCTCTTTTGGCCTTGGTTTAATATCTGAAGGTGTGTCTGACATAATCAGTGGGGTCATGGGTATGATAAATGGAACTTTTGACTGGGCATCATGGGCATTATCTAAAGCCATCAGCATAGGAATTTCTCTGGCTTGTGGTGGATTTCGTGCTATCAAAAGATCAGTCACCTCTGTGAGCGAGGCTGCCAGTGGAATCCTCAAAGGCACCAAATCCCTAAGAAGTGTTGCAAGTAGTGCTGTAAAATCAGGAAAACAACTCTTTGTTTCTGCTAGTACATCAGTAAAATCAGCAGTTTCTTCAGTATGTACACAGAGCTTTACTTCCATGTGCACATCAAATGTATTTAAATCAACTTTTAAAAATGCAGGTATGTATGCTGTCCAAGAAATCGCTATTCAAGGGACAAACGCAATCCTGAACAAATGCATTGACGTCACAGTTCAAAAGGGTTTCAAACTAGCGTTTCAACAGTATTTCAAGGATTCTGTCTATTCAGCACTGAAAGAGAATAAACAGTTTGACAAAGCAATCACAGTGTTTATCGGCTCAGTGATTCCAAAGACTGCCCTGGAATGTGATGACTACAAGATTGACAAAAACTTGGAGAAGAAAATTACGGACAATGTTAATTTACACATGAATTTTACCATCAGTAACCTCATGGCACACTGTAACCAAGTGCATCGACTTATTAGCACATGCTCACAGCTCTGGGACCAAGCAGCAGCAGAATTTCAAGAGCATATTTCCAACAAGACTAACACATGTATCAAGACACTTCTAAAAACAGCAAATACCTCCACCTACCTGTATAAAATGTATTCCTCCTTGCCTACAAAAAATACCATTAACAGCAAGTTTGTTCCTGCGTTTTTGGAGTGCATGACTGAGGACGCATCTTTCGAAACGTATGATGAAGACGGAAGGGACAACTTGGAGGATGTGAAACGTCTTGCAGATGAACTCACTGATTTAATTTCAGAAGGTCTTTCAAAAGCCCTGGTTGACCGTTTCTCAGATTCTGCCTCGTCCATTTGTGCAGCAAAAATCACTCAAAGACTAAACTCTACTGCTCGAGAAGTAGTTGGTAATTTGTTGGGGAGGCATGAAACCCAAAGCTTCTTTGACAACCAGCAGCATCATTACGATCTGAAATCAGCTAAAGAGCACAAAGATGAGTCTTTGTCTGAGGGAGAAAAAAATGAAATTGAGTCCTATGCCAGTAAAATAACCGATGAACAACATCCAGCCACAGCTTTGGAGCTCCATGTCCTCACAAAGAGTGACCTACTGGAAGGAAAAGGGGTTTGTGTAACTGTGGTAGATGCTCAAGGGAAGCTTCTCTCAGAAGAGACTTATCCAGGAACTGACCCAGCATCTGGTAACATCAGAGTCTTGCTGACAAAAACACCAGAAAATTCTTCAAAGTGAGTAAAACTGTTCAGTTCATTTGATTTTGTTCAGTTTATTTAGTAAATCATTTTAATACAAGTAAAACAACAGAGTAGATAAAGACACATCAGTGTATATATAAGTATAATATATATACTTACATAGTGGTCATCATTTATCCCATTTGTCATCATTAAAATGATTTTAATTATCATTTTTTTAACAGAAAAGAAGGAATATTAAGTAGATTTAAAAGTAGGATTATGGGTCAAACCACCCCACACAGTGGTCACTTTGATACTGTACGCTCTGACGGCTCAACACAAGCAGTGAATTCAGAAAACCAGAACTGCCTGTTTCACGCTGTCATCCAAGCAACAACTGATGCCCCCGACGATGTCGTGCAAGAAAAAGCTAAAGAACTCAGAATCAGAGTCAGTGAGGAGGTATGTGAGAATCTATAAGGTTTATATTAAGATTGTATTAATCATAATTAACATATTGTTAATATTGTAATTGCTTATTGCATTTCCGTTTTGTTTGTATTCAGTTATTTTGACAGTGCTTTCTGTTTCTGTTACAGATTCAGTCAAAGCCAGGCAAATACGTTAACGCTCTGAAGGTCCAGAACATGTTCAATCAGAGAAACATCTGCAACAAATTCAAAATAGCAGGCGGAGTGAGAAAAGGAGACGAGAAGAAGTACAAGGAGTATATTAAAAACAAGGAGCCACAACAAATAATACACGAATTGTATTTGGGAGATGTTGGAGAATATGAACAGTAATTTCATTCATTATGTTTATCTATATTTATATCTAACATTAAGACTAGTGGTATATGGTGTACTAGTTCATCTGGTATGCAAATTTTCCTTAAGTATGGCTTTTGTAATAGTCATTATACTGGCATGCCACAAATACGTGACGATATCAGGGATGTTTCAGTCACAGCAGACCCTCATTCACCTCCCACTGTCCAACCCGTTTCATCTTAAGCAGAACGCTGTGGGGCAGCGAACGTAAAGGAATGGCTGGTCTTTTGGGTTTAGTGTTGGCCTAAAGTCGCTTGCGATTATGCCCAATTCAGACAGCTGTGTGCAATAAGCCATACATCAGCTGGTACTGAAGAGTGAATGAGTGTAATATTGGGTAGCAGTTTATTTCAGTCAGTACTTTGTATTTAATAGGTAAATAAGTACTATTTACAGGTACACAATACATGCTAGGTATGTACAGCTGTACTTATGGAGCATTTAACGGTAAATATGTAGGCTTGACTAATAATAATAATAATAATAATAATAATAACAACAATACATTTTATTTATTGGCACTTTTGAGGGAACCCAAGGTCACCTTGCAATAAATTGATGAAATAAGAACAACCAAGGGCATCAAAAAAGAATATATCATCTAGAACAGATGTGTTTTAAGACGGGCACAATAGAGTCCAACTGATGAACATAAAACAAGCATCTATAACATTAAAACTATCTCCTTGCATCTACACTTATTGTCCATGCTGTCAGCTCCACTGACCATAGTTTCACTTTGGAGTTCTACAGTTACAGGCTGGAGTCCATCTGTCTCTGCATATTTTGTTACCCTGTTCTTTAATGATCAGGACCCTCACAGAGCAGGTACTACTTGAGTGATTGATCATTCTCAGCACTGCAATAACGCTGACGTAGTGGTGGTGTGTTAGTGTGTGTTGTGCTGGTACGGGTGGATCAGACCCAGCAGTGCTGCTGGAGTTTTTAAACACTGTGTCCACTCTATTAGACACTCCTACCTTGTCAGTCCACCTTGTAGATGTAAAGCCAGAGATGAAAGCAAATTAAGTAGTTTTTAAGTAGTCAACCTAATGAATTACTTTGAATGCATGCTTGTTTTGGGTAAAGGTAATTTTAGTAAAACTAATTGCATTGCCTGTTACCACATACTGAAGAACAGTGATGAATAATGAAGAACATATTAACTGGCTTTTGCTTCTTGGTCTGTTTTAACATTGTGAAGGCTTCGCCAGAAAAATATGAACGCCCCCGTCTCAGGTATAGTTGAGGCAGACCACGTTCCACCGAAGAGTGTTTTGGAGAAGATCAGGAATAAATCAATGGTGAAGGATAACAATGTTAACTTGGAGTTCTCCATGAACACACTGTATCATTATCACCGACATGTACTGACCTCCGGCAGCAGTAAGGAGTCCAAAGCATGCAGGTGGGTACTCAACAAATGCTGAACTAGTCAGTCATCACTATCAGTAATGATCATGCGCACAAACATAATTAAAAATATTACTACATTATTATCATTATTATCACTGCAGGACAGCAACAAATGATTCGGAGAAATTCAAAGGGAATTCCACAAATTTCACAAAATTTCTTATTTTTTCTCATTTTCTTCATAGTTCAGTGTCTGAGATGTAAACGGAGAGATTCAGAGGGGTTTGGTGTGAGATGGCTCAGATGTCTTTATAGTGGTGGTGATAGGAACCAGGGGTTGCCATGACTACAACACAGATATAGACATTTTATTAACTATCCAAACCAGTGCACCTACACTTCTTCTGAGAAGTGAAGAGAACTTCTTTGGAACTCTTTTGCCCCAGAATGCCCTGTGTTTATCTATCTACTGTTAATAAATTGGAAAAATATATTTTCAGCCAAAAAGCTGCAGAACTATCATAAAACCTTAGTTGTGTTTCCGATTGCAAATGTTACCTGTGCCAAAAGGAACAGGTCATCACTGTATATACACTATCATGTAACTTGTGGCTTGATACTTTCACAAACTCTTTCTTGCGATATTCAAGTGTTTCTTCGAATTTTGGTCTATTCCATTGCGTATTTTCAAAATTCTGGTGGATGGAAAACCTGCTAATGCCTCAGACATCAGGCAGCAAATTCATAACCATTTCATGTAATAACTTTCCACCATTGTCAGCAATTCTGACCCAGCAAGTTTCTCTAGAGTGGAGCCGAACACCAAACCACTCTGAAAGCCTTATTATTGTATATTAATAAGTATAATAAATAGTATATTGTAACAATGTTTTAAATTATGCATTTTAAATGTTTGTTTTTTTAAATTCTGAAACTTTTAAAAATCCTCCTTGAATTCCTATTTAAAGCTTCAAGTATTGAGTTTGTATTGACCAGAGCAATACGTTTGTCTTCTGTTTATGTGCCAGAGATTTACTGGTGAAAACCTTTAACCAGGGAGATACAGTGGAAGGACTGAAGCTCTCACTGATGATGGCACATCCAGAATTTTCTGACAACCTCCGGAATAAGCTACGTAAGCTACTACTGGTTTAAATCTTGGATCTGTGCTGATGCCGATTGTTTTTTAAAATCAACATAGGACCTGTTTCAAACAGTTTCATGCCTTAATGTGAAAGAAGGACCAACATACGTTTAATTAAATTAATATCTCACCTAGTTTATATTTATAAAATATCATATATTTTACATATAAAGTACATGAAAACACAGTAGGTGCAGAATATAAATATATATGCTTAGAAAAGAATTTATTTAAATAAAGAATAATGAATAGTATCAGAGGTCTGCTTTGTAAATATTGTGGAGGTTTTACAGAACTTTTACGTACACTAAAAATGTCAGTGTTTGAGCTGCCGTAAAATTTTTAATTAATTGAATTTCAAATAGCAAGTTAACAGAACATGAATCTTTGTTTTATTCATTGTTTTTACATAACTTATACTTTTAAGTTGGAGTGATAGCCCAGACAGTAGTTTCTTTAAGTTAAAACAACCCCTTTTTAAACTATAAATGACCTAAATTAATCTGTAGTTTATTGTACTGCAACATATTTTAAAGCAACAGTGATATTCAAGGCTACAACCACTAAAATGGACATTTGCTATTCTCCCAGATGATCTTTAGGCTAATCTTATGATTTTAGGGGAATTCAGTTTAGAGTTTTAATGTATGATAGACTTACATTTGATAACACAGATAGTATCCAGTAGTGTGATTACATCTGCTCTAATCTAAAAGCATAGCCTAGTAAAATATTGTCCCAGTATATTCAGAGAAAATCAGTAAGTCACAGTTGTTCTGTTTTAATCTTGACTGTTGGGCTAAATTACATTTTAGACAATTTCCATTACAGCAGGACAAAGCCAGGCAAATATGTTAATGCTCTGAAAATTCAGAACATATTGACAAATAATAATAATCATAATAATCATCATCATCATTATAATATTTAATTTTATTTATTGGCACTTTTGAGGAAACCCAAGGTCACGTTACAATAAATTGATATAATAAGAACAAATAAGGGCATAAAAAGATCATGCCATCTAGAACAGATGTGTTTTAAGACGAGCACAATAGAGTCCAACTGATGAAGATACAACAATCAGCTGCAACAGCCTGGACAGTTTTTCCATTAATCCACAAAAGAATAGCAGCAGGTGAAGCTCCCAAAGCATCCAGCAATATAAAAATCTTAATGTAGCTAGGAATACTCTTTGTTCAGAGATGAACATTTGACAAAAAAATAAACCATGGCACATACAGTGCAAAGCTAAGCAAAGTACAGCCATCACACCACAGGGATAACAAAAAATGGACAAGTTAATCGTTTGACAGAAAGTAAGAAATCTGTAAAATTAATAAGAGATTTAAACTCACCATCTGAACTTCCCATCATGGCCAATCATCTGAGGGACCTTCTGGTTCTCGCTTGATAAAAAAGATGCCTATAGTTGTCACCAAACTGCCTTTACACAGGACATTTTGCACAATAATCTTCCATCCATCCATCCATCCATCCATCCATCCATCCATCCATCCATCCATCCATCCATCCATCCATCCATCCATCCATCCATCCATCCATCCATCCATCCATTATCTTCTGCTTCTCCGGGGTTCGGGTCGCAGGGGGCAGCATCCTAAGCAATGAGGCCCAGACCTCCCTTTCCCCAGCCACTTCCACCAGCTCTCCAAGGGGGATTCCGAGGCGCTCCCAGGCCAGCTGGGCGATATAGTCACGCCAGCGTGTCCTGGGTCTTCCCCGGGGTCTCCTCCCAGGTGGACTCGACTGTGACACCTCCCGAGGGAGGCGTCCAGGAGGCATCCTAACCAGATGCCTGAACCACCTCAGCTGGCTCCTCTCGATGTGAAGAAGCAGCAGCTCTACTCCGAGTCCCTCCCGGATGAGCGAACTTCTCACCCTATCTCTACGGGAGAGTCCAGACACCCTGCGGAGGAAACTCATTTCGGCCGCTTGTATTCGAGATCTTATTCTTTCGGTCATTACCCAAAGCTCATGACCATAGGTGAGGGTGGGAACGTAGATCGACCGGTAAATCGAGAGCCTTGCCTTATGGCTCAGCTCTTTCTTTACCACAACAGACTGGTAAAGAGCCCGCATCACTGCTGACCCAGCACCAATCCGCCTGTCAATCGCCCGCTCCCTTGTACCATCACTCGTGAACAAGACCCCGAGATACTTAAACTCCTCCACTTGAGGCAAGAGCTCATCCCCGACCCAGAGAGGGCTCTCCACCCTTTCCCGCACATAGCCGGTGCTCCATCAGTTGTAAGTCCAGTAAGTTTGTCCCAGGGTTAAGGTTAGGGTTTCATGTCAGTTACACTTTGACATATGTTTTGAAAAATGTCCTCTCCAGTCGTCCCGGGCATCGATTTAATGTCCAATATTTCCTCTGTAACGCACAAATTGAAGTCCACCCCTCCGATGGAGATGCCCAGCTGTGCAGTGTCAGTCATGTCAGTACTTTCATCAACAGCAAGAGAGTCAGCATGAAGTCTTTGCTTCTTCACTCAACTGTGTTCCTAAATCAGTGTCCATCTCACAAACTCCATCAGCAGCCGTATTTCTACTTAGGCTTAAATTTGCCAGACTCTGTTTTTTGTCTGGACATACGACGTTGCACACCTTGATCACGCAGCTCTTCAGAATTCTCCCTCGGTGAACGGCCGGGCTGTTTCAGCGATCTCCCTGCTTTCACAGCAGCTTCACTTTGTGATTTTGCCCGGGTGAAAAACGTCTGCAGCTTCTTTTTTACCTCTTCTACTTTCTGTATCTTTTGCTCTGCATTCATGTCTTTCAGGTTATCCTGATGTTTTGTCTCATAGCGCCGTCTTAGATTAAATTCTTTCAATACAGCCACAATAGTGCCACAAACGAGACAAACAGGTCTACCGGCAGGCGGCACTGTGGCGTGGTGGGTAGCGCTGTCGCCTCACAGCGAGGAGGGCCTGGGTTCGATTCCCCGGCCGGGTGACCGGGGTCCTCTCTGTGTGGAATTTGCATGTTCTCCCCGTGTCTGTGTGGGTTTCCTCCAGGTTCTCCGGTTTCCTCCCACAGTCCAAAGACATGCAGTCAGTACAACTGGACTTGCTAAATTGCCCCTGGTTGTGAATGACTGTCTGTCTGCCCTGTGATGGACTGGCAACCTGGGTGTATCCTGCCTTCCGCCCAAAGACTGCTGGGATAGGCTCCAGCACCCCCCGTGACCCTGACAGAGAAGCGGATGGATGGTTTACCGGCAATGTCACTAAGCATATACCTGGCCTCCCATCGGGTTTGAAAGGCTCTGCTTTCAGAATCAACTTCTCTTTCTAGCTTTGCAATAACTTGTAGCAACAGACACTTGACATGATTGGCGCAGAAAGCGCTCCGAAAGGCAGCTGAAGCACTGCATTATGGGATCTGTAGTTTATTGTATTACCAGCGCTTCATATTGCCGGGCCATTAGTACCAATAATGTAAAATGATCTCGCGGGCCGGATATAATTGCAATGTGGCCCGCGGGCCTTGAGTTTGACACCTATGCACTACGCTAACCAGCCACTATCAAAACGCCACAGTGAAATAAATATCCACATATATCTTAATTATTATATGAATATAATTAGTATATTAATTATATTATCGGTGTTAATAAATGTGTGAGTGAGTGAGGTCTCAAATTTATGAAACGGTGATGCTTAGTCCTGAGTGAGTTTCTGATTTAACCCATTTTATTCTCTCTCTGTTCTCCTCTCCGGCAGATATCCAACGGAATTTCAAGACCTTTGATTCTGGACTTCCACAGAACAAAAGGAACCAATACTACAAGGATGGCTATGTAAGGCTGGTTGAAGCGTACAGTAGCAAGAGCTTAATCAACCAAAACCAGAAGACAGAGCTGATGCGCTGGATAGACCAAGATCAGTTCCTTAAGGACAAGCCTTTGACAGACAAAATGATAGCAGTGATCCCAAGAAATAAGAAGTGAGTCAACTTGGTTGCATGTCAACTCTGCTGGCGTTCATCCAAGTCCACGCTCGTTTTTATAAGACATTTGCGTTTAAAACTGAGAATGTTTCTAAATTCAAGTGCAGGGCAGGAACCACCTCAGCACTGCCCTCGTCAATACACTGATCAGATCATGTTCTTCACTGTCCTTATTCTGAAGCTGTTATCAGTAAATGTTTGCTATGAATACAATGTTTTTAAGACTGCATGAGCGCATTCGTAACACATTATAATCCATTCACAACACGTTATAAACATAGTGACAGATATTTATAAAAATGTGTTCTGCTTAGTATGAAGTATTAACATAGTGCATTATAAGCCGTGTTTATAACTCTTTATATCGTAAGTGTGAAAGTGTGCACAGCGCGTTATAACCTGACTTACCGTGACTTACCAAGCTATGCCACGATTACTTTGAACATCTTACGAGCATTATCATTTATTTAGAGTTATCTAGAACCGAATAAAGGCTTACAGTTATTTCTAACGTATTGTAAGGTGTATTTGCATGTTTCAGTTTTAGTGAAAGAATTTCTAAACTTGTTATTTTGGGTATAGATTTTAATGCTGTAAACACTGACTTTATAATCCCATTATAAGAGCTTATAATTATGTGAACTCTCTGAAGTGGAACATATTTTAGACTTTAACATTTCTAATGAACTTTAGTTTTACATCATAGCAACCCTGCTACCCATCATTGCCCTCTCCCTTCTGGAGCTACCCTAAGCATGAGGCTGCTGATGAGTGAAGGCAGTGGAGAGCAGTCACCGCCCGTTTTTATTACTACATTTCTTAGTCAGTGCCTCCACCTCTACTTCTACTTCTTTCTTTCCTAAGAGGCTCTTCCACAAATAAATATTCTAGGCTTAAAGTTACATTCACACTTAACACCTACATTAAAGTACTGACTGAAGGATTCACTGAAAGACTGCAATGTACAACATGAAGCACGTCTTACAAGCTTCGGATCCCGCTATTTAAACTAGAGGCACCATAAGAATATGAAATCCAACGTGGGAAAGTCAGTAGATGGAGCTGTTAGCTTCATGCTAACATAACATTGCAAATTAACATTATTGTAGTGATGATAATTAGAAAGCGTAAATAATTATGACTAAAAATACTGATTCTCACACTCCAGTGTGTTTACAGTAGCTTTGTGGTGACAGGGGGTCTCTGGGTGTGGATAGGGGGGTCTCTGGGTGTGGATGGGGGGTCTCTGGGTGGGGGTCTGATGGGTTCTTTGCTGGGGTGGCACAGCAACGCTCAGAGCTCTGAATGACCATCCCTAATGACACTGGAAATACTTTGGCTTGAACTTTCCTTTAGTCTAAAATAAGTCTCGCTTTACTTCTAACTCACAGAGACATCTTACAAGCTCAGTACTTATCAAATGCTGTGGTCATAATGCATTATAAACACATTAATAATGCATCACATAGAATACATAACACCTCATGATTCCTGGCATAAGCCTGTATAGCTGCTAAGAAGCAGTCGAATTGCATGCATAACGCTTTCTAAAGCCAAAGAATATGAACTCATTATGAAGTAATTTGCATAACGCTCTGAAACCTCTGTTCATTAGAATATGGTAAACAGTAACGGAGTAATGTACTAAATCCCAGGATTAGAAAACCGGACGGCTTTCAGAACTTTCTTTAGACACCAATGAGGTTTGATTACAGATGGAAAATAAAAACAGTCTTATTTGTAGATAATGATCCTGTTGGTCTAGTTAGCAACAGAAATGATCCAAAAACATGATTCAATACCCAGAAAAGGGCGAAAAACCCAGATGATTCAATACCCAGAAAAGGGCGAAAAACCCAGATGATTCAATACCCAGAAAAGGGCGCATTCCTTCACGTCCCTTCTTGCGTGAACACAATGAGAGAACTGACGTTGAGTGAATGGGTAGCAGATGCTTTGGAGGAGGTGTCCAGCAAGCGTCCAGCATGTCCTCATCACATCCTTGCTCTTTCTCTGAGTGTCTGTGTTTCAAAAGTTTGATCAGTTGCTTTGTTTTCTTACCTTTATTTTCCTCTTATTTCATGGAATGAATAGGAGACATTAAACGCTTAAAGTGCTGTACAAGTAAATCTTCTAGCCGACTGCTTGTTCTGGCATCGTGTAAGACAAATAAATGAATGAGAAAACAACCTATTGGTGGTTATTCACTGTGTCTTCTGCAGGCTAACTGATGCATAAAATGATCTCTAATGCTACTAAATTTATATATATGTATATATGGAGCCCCTTGTAAATTTGTGGCTAACGTTTTATTTCATTTCATAAAGTGACCTTGTTTTAAAATGTTTAAAATGATTTAAAAACTGTATAAAAATGTTAAAATGCCACGTCTGATGCTCAGGAGTTAAGTGTTCTCATGTGCTGTGAAAAGTTGTCAATCTCTGTTGTACACTTCCTCCTGCTGACTGGCGCTCTGTCTGCGTGGGGGTGGGAGGAGAGGGAGAGGAGAGGAGAGGTGTGGGGTGTGGAGAGAGAGAGGAAGGGGCGAGAGGAGAGAACACGGCAGATACAGGTAGAAAAAAGTCATGGGAAACACGTTATATTGAGGTTCCTCATCAAGTCCAGAGCCAGGCTGTCGATCAGAGAAGCCCCACAGTGGCCTGTCCTGACTGAGTGTGGGAAACGAGGGAGACTCTCCCTCATAAAGTGAAGCTCTGCCTGGAGTCACTGCTGCTGTTGGCACTAAGCTCTGCTGGCATCAGCCCAGCCGGCTGGCATACAGCTCCCTGCCAGCTGAAGTCCGCCCTCTCTGTGAGCTGGTCGGTGAGACTTGGGGACCACCAGGTGCTGGTTAAGTACCACCAGGTACAGGTTAAGTGTTTCTTTCTGCCATTTAGTTTGAGGCACAAGCAGCGTTCAGGCCCACCAAGAGAGACAGAGAGAAAAAAGGGGAAGCCCGTATTTTTATTTCCTTTTATTTCAGTATTTCTGACCAGGTCCATTGGAGTTTACTGATGCAGTCTGAGTGTCAGTGTGCCCGCGTTAGTGCTGTGTATTAATAGGGTATTACTATACATGTCTGGGAACCACTGAACACTAAATAGTGTATTTTATGGGTTTTTTTTTAACTCTTTTGTTATGTGACCAAAAGGGACATCAGATTTGAGCGACCAAATTGAGTGATCTCTATTTTTTTTTCTCTAAGCTGGTTTTAATAAATACCCCAGCCCAAGATACAGTATTATTAATACAGTGTCTTATTAATCATAAGAAGCTGGGATTTTGTTTGTTGTAAGTTATAATAGTCTCGTGTCTAAAGTGTTGCTCTAAGTACACCGGTCATATTTGGTAAGCTGGATTATAACTGAGGTGAAATATTATTCAGAAGGGTTCCTTTACTAGCCTGTATTTATAACTCTGCCTGTTTTATTTAAGCAGTTTCTGTTAAAAAAGGGCACAAACTCACCTAACTCATATAGCATAGCCTAGAGTTAAGGGGGCGCTACATATATATATATATATATATATTATTTTAGTAATATTATAGCATCTAAAATTGCTTTGTTCTAGCTTTAAACATGCATTATATAATTTATATATATGCATTTTTATTATTTTAACAATATTATAGTTCTAAAATAAATATTGTATATACAGTAATCATTTTATTTTATATATATATATATATATAACATTTTATATTCTTGATTTGAATGAACTTCTTTCTGCAGGTTAACTTTGTTGGAACTTCTTTCTTGAGGTTCTACAGGTTTCTCAGTCATTTCAGAACCTTCGACAGCTCTGTTTCATCTTTCTGGACAATTTTATTTACAGTTTCCTCCTGATTACACTACTGCTAGTGTTTATGAGTCTTAAACATACTGGATCATTTTTTTCTGGCAGTCTTTCTCAGTGTATCAGTAGACTTCACACATACGGAGAATTCAATGAGCTCTGCATGAATAAAAGCAAATTACAGACAAAATGTTTTGTTGTATAAAATAAAAACAATAAATTTAACCCAAACCTTCACAAATTAAGATTTATTATTTATATATGATTCATTTTGACTGACCGCTTAAACAGCTCACCTTCTTCTTCATCACTAACCTCCATCAGATCTGCTCCTCCTGCCCCGTCCGTCTCCTTCGGCTTCCCAGTCCATCTCCTCACCTGTGTTTAGTAACATATCAGCGTGGCTGATCAGAGGGACAGAGGGGGACAGAGAGAGTGCTGCTAAAGTGCTCCTCTTTCTGTGTCCACTGAGCTGGACATCTCTGTAGTGCAGACAACTGAATTAAAATGACGGACAAGTTTAACAGTTAACTGTTCTGGACTGCATGATGACCTAAATGTGTTTCTAACTCTGCCCAAGGATCCTCTGGAAGTGAAACCTTGAGCGGGGATGTGAGACTGGGCTTCACCTCGGCACCGACTCTGGGGTGTATATTCAGAACACGGACCGGTCAAAAACGCTTCAGGGCACAAAAGTAATGCTGTTCATGATTTTTATTTGGTGAAAAAGGGACAAAGACTAAGGAAATTTACAGTGGTACCACACGCTGAGATGGGAGGCATCCGCAACAGAAGACTCGTCTCAGGAAGCTGGAGATCCGATTACGCAGCTTCTTCCACTTCTTTTCGGTGGTTCTGGTGGAATCTGTAGTACCTAAAGACAGAGAGAGAATAAGGAGAATGTCAGTTCAGCGCACTTGGAAAATCTGGACAAAGACCATTGAGAAATCTCATGAGGAACTGAGTGACTCACCATCTGGGCAGGTAGGAACCTCCAGGCTATCATACTGCTCCTCGTCAGAATCCTCAGAGTCCCCTTCAACACAGGTTGCTTCATTCACCTGGAAGACAAGTTGAATTAAGTCAGTAAAACAACATAAGAGACTGAGCATTACATCAAGTTTAAATACAGAATCTCTCAGGTTCTACTGATCATCATGAATTCCCAAACTGTCGTCACCACTGAGCAGCTTTTTCTTTTATATTGGGTCAGTTTTATGGCTCAGTCTGATTTGGTCAGACTCTGAAGGTCAGACCACACATTTGGCAAATGGTGTTGGGTTAATTTCTGGCTGATTCCAGGTTGTTCAGCTGTTCTTCTGTCTCAGCTGCAGCTGAAAAGCTGCTCAGTGGTGACGACAGTTTGGGAATTGAGTGTCGTCTCATCTTCAGAGTCGGACCAAATTGGCTGTCGGTCAAGTGTGATCTTGAAAGTTTGTGGCAAAGTGAGAAGACACGTTATATTAAGTCAGAAAACAACATATGAGACTGAGCATTACATCAAGATTAAATACTGAATCATTTCAGTCTGTTTACCTTAAAAGTAGGGATGGAGCTCGACGTATCAGGCCAAGCTTCTACAGGAGATTCCGCACCGTTGTTACAAAACCTGATGGGTGTTCTCTCCAGGCTGTGCCTGCAGGTTTGGGAGGCGTTGAAGAGATCAGAGCACTCATCGCTCAGATCAAGAGATCCACCAGCTTCTCTGATTAGTTCCACCGATGGACTCCGTGAACTGAGGACGCTGCTGCAGGACTCTTGCACCTCAGACTTCCCCTGCAAACTTTTCTCATCCAGAGCCTAAACAGAATGTAGCCAAAGGCAAAAGTGTTAACACATGAACATCAGACAATTCACCACACAGGTATTCATGGGTGTGTGTATATGTACTTAACACACTCCCTCTCAGGTTGTACTGATTATCATGAAATAACATCACAGCTGTGATTTGATCGCCGTAGATCATCACAGCTGTGATGTTATAGTGATAACACTCTCCTCAAGTGTTCTACTGATTATATAACAGTTTAATAAATACAGTAAGAAATTAATAAACCGGGCGGTGAACGCGGCGTTTAATATGTTGTAATGTTCAGTTCCTTCCTCCAAATTATAGCTCCTTAACAAGCAGCTTGTTGCTACATCAGAGTAACGAGCTCCACCCACTCGCTGCACAGCCGTCAGTTCGTTCTCCAGCTCCTTGCACTAAATTCCCAAACTGTCGTCGCCACTGAGCAGCTTTTTGTTTTATATTGGGTCAGTTTTATGGCTCAGTCTCATTTGGTCAGACTCTGAAGGTCAGACCACACGTTTGGTGAATGGTGTTGGGTTAATTTCTGGCCGATTCCAGGTTGTTCAGCTGTTCTTCTGTCTCAGCTGCAGCTGAAAAGCTGCTCAGGGGTGACGGCAGTTTGGGAATTTAGTGTCGTCTCATCTTCAGAGTGTGATCAAATTGGCTGTCGGTCAAGTGTGATCTTGAACGTTTGTGGCAAAGTGAGAAGACACGTTGTATTAAGTCATAAAACAACATATGATACTGAGCATTACATCAAGATTAAATACAGAATCATTTCAGTCTGTTTACCTTAAAAGTAGGGATGGAGCTCGACGTATCAGGCCAAGCTTCTACGGGAGACTCCGCACCGTTGTAACAAAACCTGATGGGTTTTCTCTCCAGGCTGTATCTGCAGGTTTGGGAGGCGTTTAAGAGCTCAGAGCACTCATCGCTCAGATCAGGAGATCCACCAGCTTCTCTGATTAGTTCCACCGATGGACTCCGTGAACTGAGGACGCTGCTGCAGCACTCTTGCACCTCAGACATCCCCTGCAAGCGTTTCTCATCCAGAGCCTAAACAGAATGTAGCCAAAGGCAAAAGTGTTAACACATGAACATCAGACAATTCACCACACAGGTATTCATGGGTGTGTGTATATGTACTTAACACACTCCCTCTCAGGTTCTACTGATCATCATGAATTCCCAAACTGTCGTCACCACTGAGCAGCTTTTTCTTTTATATTGGGTCAGTTTTATGGCTCAGTCTGATTTGGTCAGACTCTGAAGGTCAGACCACACGTTTGGCGAATGGTGTTGGGTTCATTTCTGGCTGATTCCAGGTTGTTCAGCTGTTCTTCTGTCTCAGCTGCAGCTGAAAAGCTGCTCAGTGGTGACGACAGTTTGGGAATTTAGTGTGGTCTCATCTTCAGAGTGTGACCAAATTGGCTGTCGGTCAAGTGTGATCTTGAAAGTTTGTGGCAAAGTGAGAACACACGTTGTATTAAGTCAGTAAAACAACATACGAGGCTGAGCATTACATCAAGATTAAATACAGAATCATTTCAGTCTGTTTACCTTAAAAGTAGGGATGGAGCTCGAAGAATCAGGCCAAGCTTCCAGAAAACATTTTACACCGTTGTTATAAAACCCGATGGGTGTTCTCTCCAGGCTGTGCCTGCAGGTTTGCGAGGTGTTGAAGAGATCAGAGCACTCACTCAGATCAGGAGATCCACCAGCTTCTCTGATTAGTTCCACTGATGGACTCCGTGTACTGAGGACGGTGCTGCAGGACTCTTCCACCTCAGACATCCCCTGCGATCTTTTCTCATCCAGAGCCTAAACAGAATGTAGCCAAAGGCAAAATTGTTAAACATCAGACAATTCACCACACAGGTGTTCATGGGTGTGTGTATATGTATTTAACACACTCCCTCTCAGGTTGCACTGATCATCATGAAATAACATGTTATAGTGAAACACTCTCCTCAAGTGTTCTCATAAAAGTTTGTAGCAAAGTGAGAAATAAAAAAATTCAAATATGCATATGTGTGTATTTGTGTGTGTGTGTGCGTGTATGTTTGTAAATGTATACGAATACATGCATACATGTATGCATGCATAAACATACATCCATATTGTATAAATACTTATATGCATACACACATAAATATACACTTACATATTGTATGGACACATACACACAAACGTACATATTGTATGCATACATACTCACATACATACATATTGTGCTTATACATATATATTTATATATAGTATGTATATATGTATAGGTGTATATATGTATGTACATACATAGACACACACACACACACACATATATATATATATATATATATATATATATATATATACACTTATTGCCTACATACATATTATATCATACATATGTATATATGTATATGTGTACATATGAATGTACATAAATCTATGTACATAAATGTATGAGAATATATGCATACATCCACACATACATACCTACATACATGCATGCACACATACACATGTGTATAGCACATGGGTATATATGTATGTAACTATATATATGTATACATGTACATATATATATTTATATGAATACATGCATAAATGTATGAATACCTACATACACAAACATACTTATTTAATACATACATAAAACACATACATACATATGTTGTACATAGTATGTATGAATATATGTATATGTGTATGTATGTAATTATATATGTATACATGTATATACATATATGTATATGAATACATGCTTACATGTATGCATACATACACACACATACATACTTATTGCATACATACATACATCCATACATACATACACCTATGTAAATAGTAGGTATGTCTATATGAATATGTGTATACATGTACGTAACTCTACATATGTACATGTGTACATATGTATGTAACTATATATGTATACATGTATATACACATATGCATATGAATACATGGATACATGTCTGCATACATACACATACATACATACTTTTTGCATACATAGATACACACATACACACATATATATATATAGTATGTATGTAAGTATATATGTATATGTGTATATATGTATTTAATTATATATGTATACATGTATATACATATATGTATATGAATACATGCTTACATGTATGCATACATACACACATATACATACTTATTGCATACATACATACATACATACATACACATATGGAAGTAGTATGTATGTATATATAAATATGTGTATATATCTATGTAACTATACATGTAGTATATATGTATACTACATTCATATACTATGTATATGAATACATGCATACATGTATGCGTACATACCCATATGCACATATGCACATGCATATACATACATGTACATATACAAATGTATGTGTTTATATATGTATTTAACTATATATGTATATATCTATATACATATATGTGTATGATTACACACATACATGTATGTATACATACACACATAGATACTTATTACATACACACGTACACAGAAACATATCATATATATATATGTATATATATATACACACAATTATTGCCTACATACATATGTATATTGTACCTATGTATATATGTATATGTGTACATATGTACGTACATAAATATATGTACATAAATGTATAAGAATATATGCATACATACACACATACACGTGTGAATGGTACATATGTATATATGTATTGGTATATATGTATGTAAGTATATATATGTATACATGGACATACATATATGTATATGATTAAATGCATACATGTATGCATACCTACATACACAAACATACTTATTGCATACATACATAAAACATACATACATAAGTATGTACATAGTATGTATGAATATATGTATGTGTATGTATGTATGTAATTATATATCTATACATGAATATACATATATGTATATGAATACATGCATACATGTATGCATACATACAAACACATACATACTTATTGCATACATCCATACATACATACACCTATGTAAATTGTAGGTATGTCTATATGAATATGTGTATACATCTATGTAACTGTACATGTATACATGTATATACATACATGTGTATGAATACATGCATACATGTATGCATACATACACACATACATTTATGCACACATACACATATACAGTGTTATTGCCTACATAGATACACACATACAGACATAATGTATATAGTATGTTTGTATATATGTATATGTGTATATATGTATGTAACTATAAATGTATACAAGTATATACATTTATGTATATAAATACATACATAAACACATACATACATATTGTATATATACATATATGCATACATACACACATACATATTTATTGCATTAATACATAAATACATACACACATACATATGTATATAGTATATACGTACATATGTTTGTGTATATATGTAACTATACAAGTATACATATATATACATATATGCATGATTACATGCATGCATGTATGCATACATACATATATACACACATACACATATGTATATAGTATGTATGTATGTATATATGTATATGTGTATATATGTAACTATATATGTATACATGCATAAACATATGTATATGAATACATGCATACATGTATGCATACATACAAACACATACTTATTGCATACATACATATGTATATATGTATGTGTACATATGTATGTAACTATTTATGTATACATATATATACACACACATATGTATATGAATACATGGATACATGTATGCATACATACACATACATACATACTTTTTGCATATATAGATACACACATACACACGCACACTATATATATATATATATATATATATATATATATATATATATATATATATATATATAATGTATGTATATGTGTATATATGTATGTAATTATATATGTATACATGTATATACATATATGTAAATGAATACATGCACACATGTATGCATACATACACACATACTTGCTTATTGCATGCATACATACACACATATTCATGTACATGCATATGCATACATTCATACATCTATGCATATATACAGACATACATATTGTAAACATGTGTATGCATACATACACACATACATACTTATTGCATACATACATACACACACACACACTATATATATATATATATATATAAAACATATGTATATAGTATGTATGTATATATGTATATGTATATATACGTATGTAACTACATATGTATATGAATACTTATTGCATACATACAATACAAGTGTAATTCTGATTTTAGTGGTACATATTTAACCTTCAGGAATATATGTATCATCTCTATATTATGCGTATATGTCCATTACTTGATGTTTATATCAAGGTTCTGGCTCCGACTTACCGTTCCCAGTTCCGGTTCTGCTTCCATTCTCGCGTCCGCACCGGAGATCGACACAAACGCGACTGAATGGTTTTCACGCAGCGCTGCCTTTTATAGCCGCCGCGACTGTGACGTCACCGCCGCCGCGACTGTGACGTCACCGCCGCCGCGACTGTGACGTCACCGCCGCCGGAACGCCCCGCCCACGTCTTGTCACCATGGTAACAGTAAATAGTATGGATGTATATATGTATAAGGGTATACATGTAAGTAACTATATATGTATACATGTATATACATGTGTGTATATGAATACATGCATACATACATGCATATATACACAAATACACATACATATGTATGTATGTATATATGTATATGTGTATATACGTATGTAACTACATATGTATATGAATACTTATTGCATACATACAATACAAGTGTAATTCTGATTTTAGTGGTACATATTTAACCTTCAGGAATATATGTATCATCTCTATATTATGCGTTTATGTCTATTACTTGATGTTTATATCAAGGTTCTGGCTCCGACTTACCGTTCCCAGTTCCGGTTCTGCGTCCATTCTCGCGTCCGCACCGGAGATCGACACAAACGCGACTGAATGATTTTCACGTAGCTCTGCCTTTTATAGCTGCAGCGACTGTGACGTCACCGCCGCCAGAACGCCCCGCCCACGACTCGTCACCATGGTAACGGGTGCCGCGATGTAAACAGTCCAGCAGCGTCAGGTTTCTTACTGTAAATGAATGATTTCCCGGACAGTATCAGCCGCTGGATCCGCGCCTCTTCAACACTAAAGGCCATTAAAGCTGTTAATGGTCTCGTCTGTACTGGGTCCTTCTACAGAAACGCCCAGCGCTCAGAGACACATTACCCTGAACAGCCCAGTAGGGTTAGGGCTATTTATTCATTCATTCATGTCTAAATTAACTTATTCAGATTTTAAAATAAAGCAGTGACTTATTTTAACAGTTACACCTTCTTGAGCCGCTAATTTAGCCATATTGGTTCTTAAATCAATTATCTAGAACTCCAAGCACCACGGAGGAGCTCGTCCCCACAGTCATGCGTAAAGGGAGACGCCATATTTTCAAGATTAAACACACATTTTGCTCAAAATTTAACTGCAACAATCTAAACGTTACTATGGACTATAGACATTAAATCACATTAAAGAAATCAAATGACAAATAAACATTATAACACATGTAATGAAAGTTCCCCAGGAGTCGTGTCACTGGCGTCACCGCTTAACAGAAAGTCTCTTATTTTGAAATAAAAGTCACACCGATGACGTCACTCGACTTCCTTTCACCTGTTTTCTGCGGATCCATGAAGAAAAGCTCATGGCGAGTCCACCGACTTTATTCTGCGGTAAAAGTGGAAAAACGGAAGATAAATGGATTAAATTCCATGTTTTAGCGGACGTTCCAGGATGGACCATGATGTGGTTTGATGTTCTGTAGCAGCCGTTTAGTAAAACGCGTTCTTCATTAAAAACGTCACCGGTGTTACTTTTCTTATGTGTAACACCAATGACGATCGGTAACACCGGTGACCCCTATGGAGGTTTCAGTGGAGCGACCCTACTTCAAGATTTCTGCAGTTATGTGAGTCTCCCTAGCAAATTTATTCATGTATGTGTGACACCCGAAAAAGTGTGTTCACTTTTCTGTTTGTTTGTGTTTCCTTTATTATTATTATTATTATTATTGTTGTTAGTTACCTTTAGTTAAATCTGCCATGTTAATCTTATCAATGCTCGTCAATTCTAAGCTTGGTATTAGAAGACCAGGTATCCCTGCTAATCCCTGATGCTGCCAGTAGGGGGCGGAGCAGCCCTGGCTGTGCTGTGATTATCTGCAGTAGTCTGTAAATTTCCTCTCAGACTAGCCAGGCGTTCGTTAAAGCGAGCGGCGTCTTCTGTCTCATCCTTTCCGCCGTTTTTCAGATGAGCGCCGTGTTAGAAATACGCTGAACCCCTCCTGACCCAGTTAGTCCAGCGTCCGGGAGCAGATATCAGCACGTTTGGGTCAGCTTGCGTGCGCTGAGTCGAGGCTTAGTAGGTTCCAGAAATGCAGACGGGCAGATCCTGAGTTGTGAAATGCCGGATGCACCTTTTAGCCGCTTGTGTTTTAGCTGAGGTTCTGGGTGAACTCCATGAAGAAACCTGTGTTTGGGAGAGGTTATCATTTTATTTTGGCCGTGTGAACGAGTGACATAATGTGTTTACACATCCGAGACGTTCTAAGAGCTTTGATAGCGCCAGTTATTAGCACGTTGAGTTCAGAGCACCCCAGTTAATGAGTGAGCCTCGTCTGTATCTCAGTCTGTGGTATATAATATGTGATGTTATAGACTAAATATACAACCCCAATTCCACACTGTAAAACATTTCAAGTTGGTTAAACTCAGCAGAAGAAGTTCACCTGCTGCCTTAAAAAGCTGAGTAAACTCAACTTGAAGAAAATCTTTGTAACAACTCAAGATGTTAAGTTAAACAAGTTGTTAAAATACTGATTATTTATTGTTTCAACTTCATGCACCAAGTTAAAACAACTTACAATGTTCAGTTTATCCATTTATAAAAATGAACTATTTAGTTAAATAAACTTACAGTTCCTCACTATTTTAACACACTTTCAAGTTAATACAACTTCAGCAATATTCACATAACCTATAATTTTAAGTTAACCACGCTTATGTTTTTAAGTTATTTCTAAATTTCTTGTGCAAATGAATCAAACTACAACAACTTCTGTTCATTAATAACATTTATTTGAACAAATTTTACATGACCTTTCTCCTTGGCTATTGGTACATTTATAAAAAATCCAATGCCACTGTTAAACATTTATTGTTAACAAGTTCCACAAATGCTGTCTATGAATAAAACTGCCTGAACTGGTTACTGGAGCAGACAAAATGGCAGCAAGTGAGAGAAAGCGAGTTAGAAAATACATCTCGCATCATCAAAACATTACAAAAATTATGTATAACACAAAGGTTTCTACCTTTACGCAGGACCAATAAGTGCAAATTCCACTTTTTTAAATGTCTAGAGACTGACATTAAGAACAAATGTTTTAGACTCATTTAGAACAAATTTCCTGCCATGTGCATCTTTTTTTAAGTACTAAATACTGAAAAAAAAACAGACCTCAAAATAACATTTCCTCATTTTTGTTTTAGCTGCCATTCTATAAAAACAAGTTTAAAAGTTTGTGCTTCTAATAACAGTGCTTGCAATTTTTTGACATGGCCTGTAAGAACCTTGAACTAAACACAATAAAAGTGGATGTCAAAGGAACGTGATGTACCAAACATGTACCAACTTGTGCTTTTCCAACAATACACATCACTTTCTTTTCAGTTTAGGCTGCTGTGTCATCAGTCTATAAACGATACCTCAGAAGTTTGTTTCTCAGTCCATGTATCCTAGCTGAACACTGGTCTGGTTTGATCTTCATGATAACCCTCTGCAAGAACTTGAATGAGTACCTCATTTTGCAAGGGTACTCCAGATTAAGGCAGTAGATGGTACCCATTAGCATGGCAAAACCAGTAGGCACATCTCTGACTGAATGAAGAACGAGTCTCCTCTACCACCACAGCCACATTGAAGATTTCAAGAGGGAAAGCATCATGCAAGACACCTTCATATCCAATCAGAAGCCCAACATGCATTCCCTTCATGAGACCATCCAGAGTTTGATCATGAGCCTAAACAAAAAAGAGAGATAGAGATATTTTGTCCTAATAACCACTACATGCATGTAATTCTAACATAGTGTTTTCCCTTTTCAAATTTAATGGGATGGTGCGCAAAATCTAAATAGAAACAGAATGAATGCAAATAAGTTAACTGAAATAAATTCAAATATTGGAACAGATTTTATTTAAATACTTTGTCAGCAACATGTAAAAAGTTGGAATGGGTAACAAGTCAATTTGTCTAAGCCTATTCAGAACAAAACATTAGGTTAATTAGTGAACAGGTCAGTAACATTCCAGAGAGCCTGGGACTTTCAGAATGAAAGACTGTGTGAGCAAAAAGTGCACAATTAAGAACAGCTTTCCTTGACATAAAATAGCAAAGAATTTGGGGGGTCATCTATTGTATATGTCAATATAGATTAGGAGAACCTGGAAAAATCTCTATACAAAAGACATAAAACTGAAAACCTGTCTGGCTGTGATATTCAGGTTCTCAGGCAGCAATGCATTAAAATGGACATGATTCTGTAGAAATCACTAAAGGGACGCAAGAATTCTTTCAAAACCATCATCTTTAAAACACAGCTCATGTTTCCATCTAGGAATTCAAGTTAAAACTCTAACATGCAAAGAAGAAACCAGATATCAACAAAATTCAAAAACATCTACCTTCTCTGAACCTGAGCTAATTTAAGATTAACTGAGACAAAGTAGTGTTTTAAATGAGATTGCTCAGGTATGGTTCCTTCTTTGTATGGCAAAGTTTTAACTTGCTTTTGTGGATGTAGTGGATATTTTAGAAAATGTTTATTAAATTATTTCCATCACAGAATTGTCAGCTTTTGTAATGCGTTGCTGCCTGTGGACTCTTTGCTCCTTTGACTACTGAAATATTATTCTTCAAGAGTCCCTGTAATGCTCTTTTTATAACCAAATCATGATATCAACCTTCTGACAATAAACTATTTTTTTAGCCTTACACAACTTCACTAATCTTTCCCCTTACCCCTTTATTAAATGTGTTACTGGTATCAAAATATGAACTGTAAAAAAAATCTAATTAAATTGGCTGACAATTAAAATGTCTATTTATTTACAATTTCATATACATTTTAAACTATTTGTACACCAACCTATTTATATTCTGAACAGCATCATAACTTTTTTTTTTTTTACACAAATTGGGGCTTGTACTCAAATACACCAGCTGCAATTTAGTGTAAAATTATTAGTGCAAGAAGAGAGATACTTTATTGATCCCAAAGGAAATTAAGGAAATTAAATCGTAATCTTAAAACCCTTAGAATGTGTATGCTAAAGTGTACCTAATTTTATTGAATTGGTAAATTAATTTCCTCCATCAATGAACCAGTGCTCAATATTTTGAGGGGCCAATTGTCCACCTTGCAATCATGGCTTAGACAAATGCGGAACCAGTCTGTTTGTGGGCTATAAGCACGGAGAGCAATGTTCAAAGTCTAAATGATTTCTTACATCACACATCCTGATTACATCAGAAGTATCCTCTGAGAAGAATCGTGGAAGACCAAGCAGAGCAGCTGTTCTTCGATTCTGATGTGTGTCCTGCATACAATTAGATGAAGAAGTGAGTAAATGCAATAATTCATTTTAGCACATCTTTTTTTATTATTATTATTATTATTTTTTTAACACATACCTCCTTTTGAAGGCTATCCATAATACTGCTAAGGGTCAACCTTCTGCTTGATGAAACTGCTGCTTCGTACAGCTGTAAGAGACCTGGCACCAAGGCATCTACTCCATCCAAGAATGACTGCACCAGATCAGTGGTGACAATTCTTGAGAATTCAGCAGTTATCTGAAACAGACACACGACAGCAGGACAGCGAATGTGTAAAACCAAATAGATGCTACATCATATAGATGTCAGTTGACCTTGGTTACCTGTCTCTCACTGAACAAAGCAGGCCAGCTTTCCATGACAACAGAGATTGTAGACACCTGCATAGTTTTTTACTGATATATATATATTAGGTATGTCCACTCATCCCTAAATACGCAAATTGAACCCAACTAAGTTGCAACATTTACAAAAATCAGCTCAGGAGAAAATCAGCCATTATTTTTTTTAATTACATCACTATCTAGAAGGTGGATGAGCACAGCTGTGCACCACCACATCCAGAACAAAGCACAGGAAAAGACACCAAGCTAACTTAAACCTTCCAAAGCTAACTAGCCTTAGCTAGCTCCCCAACTAACATTAGTAGCTAAACCGAGCCCTCAAATGAAAGACAATGTAACGTTAATTTAACACATATAACTAGTGTAAAATTAAAACTACCAACTAAAAATAGTTCTCCTGGTCGCTTTTATGTTTTCCACTGTTTATTGAAGGTAGAGTGTAGCTATGAAGAGGTGAGGGAAGTGAGATTGAGAGAGAGGAATTGGCGGGAGCGTTCAATTAAAAACTGAGGGAAATAGAAATACGGATATATATTTTAATAGAACAAAGACAAATTCTTGAACAAAAACAGATTACAATGAACAAAATAGGTTAGCTATCTTGTTATATAAGCATTTAAAGGACGTTAAACTAGTGCGCTAACGAATTAACTAACTAGCTAGTTAGCTAACATAGCTAACGCTAGCTTAGCTAGTTAACTACTTAACTAGCTTGCAAGCTCTAGTGAGCGTTAGCGAACATATTTTTCACTATTATTATGTGCAAAAACAAAGCAAAGTTTATTTCACCCCAGTTATTACAGCACAAAACACACAGCCACCACCTACCTGCTAGGTTAGCTAGGTTAAGTTAACTAGCTAGCTACCGACCTAGGCGCTGTATTTAACGAGCATTAGTTAAGCGTCCCATGCTTCGGCAACATGGAGAATCAAAGAGGAAATTTGTGATAACAGTCATCGCTGTCACATTCACAGAGTCTGACCAACGTGCACAATTTACCTTTATATGGCACAAGAAAGCCGCAGTTTGGCAGGTTTAAAATAATGAAAACCCACCTGCTGACCGCCGCTGTGGCGCTCCACTGTAAACTCCACTCCAGCTGGCCAAAATCCACTTCACACCCCGCCTCAAACTGGAGTCCGGAGTCAGGGGTGTCCCTCCGCCGCTGGAAGTAGTCCCATATAGTTGACGTTTTTGCTCTGCCTTTTTAATATTAATTGCTATGGGTCTGTGAAAAAGTGGTTAGCCCAATGCTCCCATTGTTTTACATTGTAAAAAGTATTCCTGCCTTTTCTAACTTCGAAAATGGTGCCTACCTCTCTGCAGATTCAAATCATCCCACTTTCCTTTTTTTAATCAATAGCTTACCAACATAAGTTAAATAAACTTTGACAATTTTGATAAACTCACAAGAAGTCAAGACAATGTGTTCTTTTAAGTTCTTTTTATTTAAAACGAAGGAACTTGAGTTCAATATCCTAAACTTGCCATGTCAATTGGAACTGAAAAGAAGAAATGAGTTCACATAACAAAATGTGGCTGTAATGTTTTACAGTGCAGTGAAGTTGGGACGTTGTGTAAAACATAAATAAAAACAGAATACGATGATTAGAAAATCCTTTTCAACCTATATTCAATTTAATACACTACAAAGACAAGATATTTAATGTTCAAACAGATAAACTTTATTGTTTTTTGCAAATATTCACTCATTTTGAATTTGATGCCTGTAGCACGTTCCAAAGAAGTTGGGATGGGGCAACAAAAGGCTGGGAAAGTTGAGGAATGCTCAAAAAACACCTGTTTGGAACATTCCACAGGTGAACAGGTTAATTGGAAGCAGGTGAGTGTCATGATTGGGTATAAAGGGAGCATCCCTGAAAGGCTCAGTCGTTTACAAGCAAGGGCGGGCGAGGTTCACCACTTTGTGAACAACTGCGTGAGCAAATAGTCCAACAGTCTAAGAACAATGTTTCTCAACATGCAACTGCAAGGAATTTAGGGATTTCATCATCTACAGTCCATAATATCATCAAAAGATTCAGAGAATCTGGAGAAATCTCTGCAGGTAAGCGGTGAGGCAGAAAACCAACATTGAATGCCCGTGACCTTCGACCCCTCAGGCGGCACTGCATTAAAAACTGACATCATTCTGTAATGGATATTCCCACATGGGCTCAGGAACACTTCAGAAAACCACTGTCAGTGAACTCAGTTCGTCGCTCCATCTACAAGTGCAAGTTAAAACTCTGCCATGCAAAGCGAAGCCACATATCAACAACACCCAGAAACGCCGCCGGCTTCTCTGGGCCTGAGCTCATCTGTGATGGACTGACTCAAAGTGGAAAAGGACTGTCCGGATTGTTTTCAGCGCAAAGTTCAAAAGCCTACATCTCTGATGGTGTGGGGGTGTGTTAGCGCCCATGGCATGGGTAACTGGTACATCTGTGAAGGCACCATTAATGCTGAGAGGTACATACAGGTTTTGGATCAACATCTGCTGCCATCCAAGCAGCCTTTTTCAGGGACGTCCTGCTTATTTCAGCAAGACAATGCCAAGCCACATTCTGCACGTGTTACAACAGCGTGGCTTCGTAGTAAAAGACTGCAGGTACTAGACTGGCCTGCCTGCAGTCCAGACCCATCTCACATTGAAAATGTGTGGCACTTTATGAAGAACAAAATACGACAACGGAGACCCCCGGACTGCTGAGCAGCTGAAGCTGTACATCAAGCAAGAATGGGAAAGAATTCCACCTACAAAGCTCCAACAATCAGTGTCCTCAGTTCCCAAACGCTTAGTGAGTGCTGTTAAAGTAAAGGTGATGTAACACAGTGGTAAACACGCCCCTGTCCCAACTTCTTTGGAACGTGTTTCAGGCATCAAATTCAAAATGAGTGAATATTTGCAAAAAACAATAAAGTTTATCTGTTTGAACATTAAATATCTCGTCTTTGTAGTGTATTCAGTTGAATATAGGTTGAAAAGGAGTTGCTAATCATTGTATTCTGTTTTTATTTATGTTTTTCACAACGTCCCAACTTCACTGGAATTGGGGTTGTATACAAGCTTTACCCATTCTTTTGGCCCATGGACATCCCTCCTGTATTTTAAGGATATTATCTCCCTCAAATGAGAAAACAATGTGAACTCACCTGCTGGACAAAGATGCCTAAACGGGACTGTAGTGTGCAGCTGTCTCCCTCTGATAGGGACATGTTCAGCCTATAGTAACATATGTGAGAACACAAGCTAAATATGTCTATGCTTTGTACTGAACTGTGATGTTTGCTGAGCAAAGAGCAAAAGAGAAACAGATATTTTTATAATCAGAATTATTCAAGTAAACCGAGACCAGAGAGGCGTTCGTGAAGGAGAGCCATGTCTTCTGTCTCATCCTTTCAGCCCTGTGTCTCAGGGGCAGGATCTGTCCCACGGGTCCCAAGCCTGGGACTTGTTACATATGTATTCACTGTTATTTCGCTGTTGGAAGAAAAACAGAAAATAAAACCAAAGTGTTGACTTTACAGGAGAAGGAAAAACCTCCTTTACTTTTAATGTAAGTCAGTGGAACCAGACGTCTTCCCAAGTCATTTTGGGCCGTTTCTTTTAGTCCATTCATCATGACATTTACACCTGATGTAAAGAGCAACAGGCATTTTCATATTATCCCAAAAAGTGAAACAGGACAGAAATGGAGATACGAGGTTTTCTTCAGACAGCAGCTATATGTATGTTTTTCACACACATATGATGTCGTGCGTTTTACTTCAATAGAAAAGGATAAAAATCCTTCTCAAGTTTGTGTTGCTCCCATTTATTCCTGAAAATGAGTGCCAGTTCACCACATAAATCCTCGTACCAGCAGCACACACACTACAATGTTAGTGCCACTGCTGGGCTGTGAACCACCACCCAAATAACATCTGGACAACAGCGGTCCTGTGGTCAGAATTCGATCAATGATCAATGAGGTAAATTGTACAGCAAAAAGGCCAATAAGTGTAGCTGGCAACTTGGTGTAAGTTGTAACGTCTATATTTTTTACTGTCCATTTTAGATTGAATATGGTTATTGTGTAATTTTCACTTCAAATGTATTTAACGAGAAACAATTAGTGTAAAAAAAAGGAAAAAATTGTTCACGTTACATTTCTTACAACAAAAATGTTTATTCAGCTATTAGTAAACTTCCTTTAAACTAAGTGAGTATGCTGGTGTAACCCAGGTTTCAAAGAAGTTCATTTATTATAATGTATTATTACACAATACATATAAATAATTTATTTTTTTTTAAATTAAATAGATGACATTAGATTAGTAAGGAAATAATCACTTTTCTCTATAAGGGAACTTAATAATATACAATAATTATAAAATGAAAGTCCATTTTATTTATTGGTAGCAGTATTTGAACTGCGAGCAGACTAGCTTGTAGACCCCCTGGGACCGCCCACTGCGCAAAATATTAACCAATTAGCGATCAAGGGGGTGTGGCCACACGCTTCGCTACGCGCACTGTCGCCAATTTAGCGACTTTTCAGAGCCTCTGGCGACTTTATTTATTAAAAGGCGACTAGCGACAAATCCAGCGAGTTTTTGTGGAGTTGTTGGAGACTTTCGGAGACTCTGAGATGAACCCTCAGGCTCTTCAGTGACGGTCCCCGTCCCACAGTCCCACAGTCAGAGCAGACCCACGCCGCTCCACGCCCACACTGCGCATGCGCCGCCCCGTGTTCACAGAGCGGGATGAACATAGAAATCGGAGGTCTGGAGACCCTCAACTCAGTCCTGTGTATCCGATATGGTCTCGGGCTGGCTGGTGAGGCTCGCTATGAGCTCAAGCTGCCTGATGATGTTTTGCAGCTTTTTGGCACATCAGCTGCTTATTGATGTAAGTCGGCTCCCTCAGCTGAACCTGCCATAGAAGACCAAAATGAAGATGACCTACTCTTTCAGGGAGCCAGAGCAGTTTGTGAACAATGGGTTTGAAACTAAAGAAAACTTTAGAAAACTTTAAAAAAAAAGAAAAAATAATAAAGAAATAAAAAACCCTAAAAATAAATAAATAAAAACAAAAAATAAATAAACCTAAAAATCAATAAACAAATAAACTAAAAATAAATTAAAAACCTAAAAAAAAATAAATAAATAAAAAACCTAAAAATAAATAAATAAAAACTAAAAATAAATAAATAAATAAAAACAAATAAATAAATAAACCTAAAAATCAATAAACAAATAAACTAAAAATAAATTAAAAACCTAAAAATAAACAAATAAATTAAAAAACCTAAAAATAAATAAATAAAAAACCTAAAAATAAATAAATAAAAACTAAAAATAAATTAAAAAAACTAAAAAAAGAGAAAAAAAACTAAAAAAAAGAGAAAAAAAACTAAGTAACTCCGCCAAAGCGTCTGTTTTAAGGTCCCTCTGCGGTCCCAGCCCGGATGAAGGAGGAGGGTTGAACGCTGAACAGCAGTTCCTGCTAACTGCTACTCTTATGCTAACATTTAACAACGCAGCAAAAAACCGATTCATGTAATTTACCTAAAAAATGGTTTATACCCGGCGTTAAAGTCCTGAGCGTGTTTGGAGAAGTGACTGCCTGTTTCAGAGGCAGCGGATCGTTTTTCCACTGGCTCCGCGCGAGGGTCTCGTTCTCCGGGTGGTGGCTGAGCGGACGGGACGGCTCTGCTGCTGCGCGCTAAACACTTTGGGTTTTAATAGGTTTGGGAGTTAAACTGCAGGCTAAGCGCCGCCTGCAGCTTTACTGAAGCCAGAGAGCTGAAGTTCGCTAATTTAGCCGCTAAACTGGCCGGGAGGAGGACACGAGCCGAATTATCGCCATGGGTTGCCAGATTGGCGAGAATTAAACACCTAGATTGGTCGTAAAGGTAGATGACTTCAAATATCCTGGCTCCATCCAGAGCAATGGACAGTGTAGAAAAGAGGTGAAGAAGAGGGTGCAGGCAGGATGGAGTGGGTGGAGACGGGTGTCAGGGCTGATGTGTGACAGAAGGATAGCAGCAAGAGTGAAAGGGAAGGTTTACAAGACAGTAGTGCGTCCTGCTATGATGTCTGGTTTGGAGACTGTGGCTCTGTCTAAAAGACAGGAGGCTGAGCTGGAGGTGGCGGAGATGAAGATGCTGAGATTTTCGCTGGGAGTGACAAGGATGGACAAGATTAGAAATGAGCAGATCAGAGGGACAGTGAAGGTGGAGCAGTTTGGAGATAAAGCCAGAGAGGCCAGGTTGAGATGGTTTGGACATGTGTTGAGGAGGAATAGTGGATATATTGGGCAAAGAATGTTGGAGATGGAGCTGCCGGGTAGAAGGAGAAGAGGTAGACCTCAGAGAAGGTTTATGGATGTAGTAAAGGTGGACATGGAGATGGTTGGTGTGAAAGTAGAGGAGGCAGTGGATAGGGCAAGATGGAGGCAGATGATCGCTGTGGCGACCCCTAAAGGGAGCAGCCGAAAGAAGAAGAAGAAGATTGGATTTGGCCAGTGTTGTGGGGATCGAGACCTGCGGCCTGGTTATAAGAAACCCAGTCGTGCAGGAGACAGGATGGCGAGCCACAGCCCAAAGGGCTTCTTTCTGAGCTTCAAACCTCGAGTATCCCTGTTTTTCACCCATGAGGACCTTTTTTTTTCTCTCACGAGTAAATTGCACTTGACTCTCCCCTCAAAGACAGGAGTAGACAAACTCACAGGAACTGTTGATCGTTGATGGAGTAACAACTATTTGAATTCAGGGAGACTTGATTCCCATTCCCAAGTGTTAATTACAGTTAATTGAATTGTGACTTTCCTTACTGAAGAGTTGGCAGCACTGCGTGCAATAGGCTGGAGTTGCAGCCGCTCCTCTTTTACGAACTGAACTGAAGTGTTTGAACTGATTTAAGACATATTACAGTCAAGTAGTGAGAAGGATTAGTGTTTTTCCGATTTCTTGGGAGAAGTTGGTGTTGTTTTGGAGGGTTTCTAATCGAGAATTCCTCATTTTGGTGTGCAACTCCGGTGAGTCATGTTTTTCAGTGCTATGCTAGTCACTCTATTAGCCGGTTTCTAACTTTAAAACATGTCAAATTCAAGGCAGAATTGTGTAAAAACAGTTTTGAAGAGAGAAAAAAAGACAATTGGAGCTGTGATTGAGTTCATTTTGACTATTAAGCAACAGAATATTTTGTGTTTGTTTTTCATTTCTGGTTGATGCACGAGGTAAAGAAAAGCTAACTGCTAGCACCAGTATGTGGGGCTAGTCACACCCATGCTTGTAATTTGATGCGTGATGTGCAAATTAGCCTCTAAAACGTACCAATTTGACTCTAAGTTGTCATATATCATAGAGCTATAAGGTCATTTGAAGTATTGAAGCTATTTTTACTGTTCATGAGGGAGAAACGTGTCTGTTAGGCATTTCACTTGTTTTTTTATATGTGAGAATTGTGGTTATTTTATACCAGCGTTCAGATCCTGAAACACGTGAGTGCAGACAATTAGGAGAACGGAACGGCGAGCCAGACCCCGTGTGGATGAGTCATTCTGCTTTCGTATAGGGAAAAGTCAACAGAGCTCAGCTGTACGTCTTTGCTGAGCAAGCACAAAGAGGAAAAAGGGAAGAGAAAGTTCCTACCAAACCTCAAGTCGTGAGTGTGGTAGGAGGGGCTTGAACCTGATTGGCTAGTACTCTTTAGTTCAAAGAAGTAAAATTCATATGCTTATATAATTTTTATCACTGCAAATAATTATTAACTGTCTACAAAGTCCAAGTCCACAGCGACAAGATTTCAAATCAAATAGGACTATCTGAAATTTAACATTTCTTATTATCCAGTTCACAGTGACCCTCATGCTAAGGTACATGGTATATTTATATTAACCTTGCATTTTGGAATTATTATTTTAAATTTAATCCACTGAGCAGTATTTAAGTCTGGGTTACACATAGGTACCCTATTTGGCACTATTTCATACTTATATATAATCTCAAATTTATTAGACATATCCACACACTTCCAAACCAAAAACCATGGATGAACAGTGACGTCTGCGGTCTGCTGTAAGAGCCTAATGCAGCCTTTAAATCTGGCAACAGCAAGGAGCTCTAATCAAATCAAATCAAATCAAATTTATTTATATAGCGCTTTTTACAACTGATGTTGTCACAAAGCAGCTTTACAAAAATGGGAATCACAGCACAGAGAATCAGACAAAACACTGAACATAATATACAGAATATACAGAACCCCCGTGAGCGCTGAGGCAAGGAAAAACTCCCTCAGAGCTGGAGGAGGAAGAAACCTCGGGAGGACCAAGACTCACATCTAAAGGGGGGACCATCCTACCACTGGTCAGACAACTTATAAGTTAAACATTGAAAAGTTAATTTTACATCCACGCAGTTCTAATATATTCAGGTGTGTATAATCAACAGTGGAAACAATTAGAGTTCATATAGATTTGGATGTGATCTGTAGTGGAGAAGCTGCGTTCCAGAAACTTCCATCAGTCTGGTCAATCAGGGGGACAGGGGGACTTGAGGGTGGGACATCCATCAGTATTGGGCCGGACCGGTGGACAGTCAGTAACTCGGAGGAAGGAAAGATTTAGGAATTAGTTTAGACTGGATTTATGAAGAACAGAAAATGTAAAAAATTATCAGAGTGTGACTAATGACTCCGGCAGGTCTGAATATGACAGCCTAACTAAAGGGAGAGAGCCAGAAGGTAACATAGACACGGAGGCTCCCTGAGACACTGGCATTCACCCACTCCACCGTCCACAAACCTGAGTGACTGCATGTAGTGAGTGACAGCAGCACCAGCATCTCAGTTTACCCACAATTCACTATGTCCATGAACCCCTGGATCTGCAGCCTTATCTAAAGGGAATTAACATTAACTACCAAAAGCTAAACTAAACAAGTAAGTTTTTAGTCTAGACTTAAAGATTGAGACTGTGTCTGAGTCCCGAACATTATCGGGGAGATTATTCCAGAGTTGGGGCGCTTTATAAGAGAAAGCTCTTCCTCCTGCAGAGCTTCTCTGAATTTTGGGAACTACTAGGAAGCCAGCACCCTGTGATCTAAGTAATCGTGGTGGTTCATAATAGGAGATAAGGTCTCTCAGATACTCAGGAGCGAGCCCATGTAGGGCTTTATACGTTAACAGGAGAATTTTATAGTCTATGCGGAATTTGACTGGAAGCCAGTGAAGAGCTGATAGGACTGGACTAATATGGTCAAATTTTCTAGTTTTAGTAAGGACCCTGGCTGCAGCATTTTGAACTAGCTGAAGTTTATTTAAGTTACTGCTAGAACATCCTGACAGTAGCGCATTACAGTAGTCTAGCCTTGACGTAATGAAGGCATGTACTAATTTTTCTGCGTCATGTAAGGATAAAGCATTTCTTAGCTTGGCGATGTTACGGAGATGTAGAAAAGCTGTTTTAGTAACATTAGATATGTGTTTATCAAATGCTAGATCTGAATCTATGATAACGCCAAGATTTTTAGCTGTTGAACCAGGTGTGACTGAGAAGTCGGCCAGATTCAACATTAGGTGTGATAATTTATTTCTAGCAGCTTTAGGGCCTAATAGAAGAACTTCTGTTTTATCACTATTTAATAGAAGAAAGTTGTGTGACATCCATGATTTCACATCTTTTACGCAATCCTCCATTTTCTTTATTCTCTGTTTGTCATCAGGTTTGGCTGATATGAAGAGCTGCGTGTCGTCTGCATAACAATGAAAATTAACATTATGTTTTCTAATAACTTTGCCCAGGGGGAGCATGTATAACGTAAATAATAACGGTCCTAAGATAGAGCCTTGTGGAACTCCATATCTAACCTTTGTATAATTGGAGGGTATATTATTTACCCTCACAAACTGAAAACGATCGGTCAAGTATGATTTGAACCATGATAAGGCAGTTCCAGTTATACCGACCATTTTCTCTAATCTTTCTAGGAGGATATTATGATCTATTGTATCAAAAGCTGCGCTCAGATCAAGAAGTACCAGTAAAGAAACGCAGCCTTGGTCAGCGGCAAGAAGCAGATCATTTGTTATCTTAACTAGAGCTGTCTCAGTGCTATGATGAGGCCTAAATCCAGATTGGAATTTTTCATAGATCTGGTTTCTTTGCAGATAAGAGCCAAGTTGTTGGGCCACGGCCTTTTCTAAAATCTTAGAAATAAATGGTAAATTTGAAATAGGTCTATAGTTAGATAGTACACTAGGATCAAGATTTGGTTTCTTGATCAAAGGTTTAATTACTGCTAGTTTAAAGGCTTTGGGAACATACCCCAGGTTTAATGATGAGTTTACTATTGTTAATAGTGGTTTAATTATGTCTGGTAATACCTGTTTTAATAGTTTTGTGGGAACTGCATCAAGTGTACAGGTTGTGCAGTTTGATGAGGAGATAATTTTCTCCAGTTCTAAATGATGTAGTGGGTTAAAAACTTCCAACCTGACTTCGGTAGCTGGATTTTGTTCTATATCAGCCACACCAGATGACAGACAAGATGTGCTATTTATCTGTTGAATTTTGTCCCGAATATTTTCGATTTTATTATCAAAATAGTCCATAAAAGCATTGCTAGTGTGGATTGCTGGAATCTGAGGATCAGTACCTGCCTGATTTTTAGTCAGTTTAGAAATAACACTAAAGAGAACTCTAGGGTTGTTTTTATTAATCTCGATCTGAGAGGCCAGATACTCTGAGCGGGCTTTATTAATTTCTCTTCTATATTCAACAATACTGTCTTTCCAAGCAGAGTGGAATACTTCCAGTTTGGTTGATCGCCATTTTCGCTCAAAATTTCGTACTAATTGCTTTAAAGTACGAGTTTGGTCGTTATACCACAGCGCAAGTTTTTTCTGTCTCTCTTTTTTGTGTTTAAGTGGTGCTACACCATCTAAAGTAGACCGGAAGGTATTTTCTAAACAATCAGTTAGTTTGTCTAGTTCTGCTGGGTTACCTGGAGAGTACACTATGGTTGATAAATCAGGAAGGTTATGAGTAAATTGTTGAGCGGTAAAGGGCGTTATTGAACGTTTCATAGAGTAGCTGGGGGATGTACGTATATTATGACTAAGATGAAGTTTAAAAGAAATAAGATAATGATCTGAGATTACTGAGGTTTGAGAAAGAATATCTAGGTTATCTATGCTAACACCCAGGGTCAAAACCAGATCCAGAGTATGATTACAGTAATGCATAGGTCCTGTTACATTTTGAGCAATACCAACTGAGTCTAGAATTGATGCAAAAGCCTTTTTTAATGAGTCATCAACTTTTTCAAAATGAATGTTGAAGTCTCCTACTATAATTACTTTATCACTACAAACTGCTAAATCTGCAGCGAAATCACTAAATTCTTTTAAAAATTCTACATAGGGTCCTGGTGGTCTGTAAATATTAATTAAAGAAAATGCATTCTGTTTTGTAATTGGATTAATTATATTGATGTAAAGAAGCTCAAAAGAAGTGAAATTATCATAGTGTTTCTGATTGACAGCTAGGGAATTTCTAAAAATTATGCAGACCCCGCCTCCTCTACCGGACGATCTGGGGTTGTGTATATAATTATAGCCTGCAGGGGTGGCTTCGTTTAATGCTAAATATTCATCGGGTCTAATCCAGGTTTCAGTGAGGCACAACACATCAAATTTCTGATCAGTTATGATTTCATTCACTATTACTGCTTTTGAATTTAGAGATCTTATGTTAAGTAAACCAATCTTTAGTGTTGAAGTGCTAGTGCTACAGTCTGGATATGATTGTTTAATATACGTTAGGTTATTTAGATTTACTGTTTGAGTTTTTTGACATTTATGTTTGACTCGGGGGACAGACACAGTCTGAATACATTGGTATCTAGGTAACGTCTCTTTGCAGCTCACAGACGGTCGGTTAAGCCTCTCTGTCTGCGGCCTGGTCCCGGCTCCGGTTTGTCAGCAGCTTCTAAGGCTACTGCTACTCTGCCGACTAACTAAGAGACTATGTGCTATGCTGCACGAAAGTAAGGCAGCACCATCCCGCGTGGGGTGGACACCATCCCTACCTAAAAGACCAGGCTTGCCCTCAAACATTAGCCAGTTGTCTATAAAGCCCACATGATTGTCCGTACACCACTTGGACATCCAGCGGTTCAGCGAAGAAAGCCTGCTGTAAGCTTCATCGCCACGCCTCATTGGGATGGGGCCAGAACAGATTACCTCCTCGGACAGCGTCTGGGCCTGTTTAACCACCTCTTTAATATTAGCCTTAGTTACTTCAGACTGCCGCAGACGAATATCATTGGCCCCTACATGAATAACTACCCTCGAATATCTCCTATTTGCTAACAGCCTAAGGTTGCCACTAATGTCCGGTGCTCTGGCTCCCGGTAAGCAGATAACTCTAGCCGCTGGTGCCCCTAAAGGAGTAGCTAATTTCACGTGCCGGACGATAGAATCTCCTATCACCAGAGTACCTTTAACAGGCTCCTCAGCGGGTGCTTCACTGAGCGGGGCAAACCTGTTTGACACGTGAACTGGGGGAGCATGGTGTACAGGTGGGCTGGCTGTGGCCTTTGCAGTAGCATTAGCCTTAGCCTTTCGACTATGCCGCCGAGACGTTACCCATTCGCCCTGCTGTGGGGGCTCTAAGGCCGGAGTCGAGGGGGTACTAGCTCTCCCTGGTGTACCCGGGGCTGCTAACAGTGACCCTTGCTGTCTATCCCTTATTAAACCCCGGATACGCAGCTCTAACTTGTCCACCTTCTCTACCAGGCAGTTAACTAGCTTGCACTTTGAACAAACACCACTATCATTATGACTATCGGTGGAGAAGGGGTCTAAACTAAACATGCCACACTCTGAACAAGAGAAAAACCCAGCAGTAGCCATGACAAAAAAGCACTCACCTTGTTTCAGTTGAAATTAGAAACTAACACAAACCAAACAGCAGCAGCAAACAGCTAATCCAGCAAACCTGTGGAAGAAGTCTGTAAAAGTGAGCTAAGAGTGGATTAATAGGTGGGTAGAGCAAAGTGGAGGCAGGCTAAAGGTGGATTAGTAAGTATGAAGGGTGAAAGAGGAAGAAAACAGGGGTAAATGTAGAAATTGAAGTAAATTAAAGAGAGCTAGCAATCAGCACACCACCAGCAACAGCAGCAAGACAGTAGCAGAGAGCAGACCAGAGTAGCAGAGAGCAGCACCAGAGAGAGACAGTGAGTGGACACAGTCTAAGCTGCCAGACACAACCTAAAGGCTGGCATCAGGGCTGCAAAGCACAAGTACAGCATACAAATTGCACCCCACTTCAACTCAAACTCGGACCCCCGACAGATGTGGCAAGGGATTCAAGCAGTTGCGGACCACAAGAACAAAGTCAGTTGCTCCATTAACCACAGATGCCTCCTTCCCTCCCTGCTGAACTGAATAACTTTTATGCACGCTTTGAGACCACTGCTCAGTCTCAACGTGTTAACGCTACTCTGCCCCCACCTGCACCACTCACACTGAATGCTGAAGAGGTGAGGAGAGCGCTGACACGGGTCTCTACTCGGAAAGCAGCAGGCCCTTATGGCATTCCAGGGCGGGTCCTGAAAGCGTGTGCCAATCAGCTGGCTGCCACCTTCACGGACATTTTCAACATCTCCCTGGCACAGTCTGTTGTTCCTGCCTGCTTCAAAGCTGCAACCATCATCCCCATCCCAAAGAAAACTACCAACTCCAGCATGAACGACTACCGCCCCATTGCTCTCACGCCCATAATCATGAAGTGCTTCGAGAGACTGATCCTCACTCACTTAAAGAGGAGTCTTCCCAGCACCCTGGACTCTCACAAGTTTGCCTACCAGGCAAACAGATCTACTGAGGACGCAGTCTCTCTGGCAATGCACACTGCACTCAACCACCGGGAAGGAACTAACACCTATGTTAGAATGCTGTTCATTGACTTCAGCTCCGGCTTTAACACCGTCATCCCCTCCAGACTCGTCTCCAAGCTCAACACACTTGGAATAAGTCACACCCTGCGCAGCTGGATTATGGACTACCTCACCTGCAGACCTCAGTGTGTTAGGATGGGTGAACCCAGCTCCCCCTCCCTTACACTCAGCACAGGTTGTCCACAAGGCTGTGTCCTCTCACCAATGCTCTACACACTGTACACCTACGACTGCACTCCAAAACACAGCTCCAATACTTTCATTAAATTTGCGGATGATACCACAATCATAGGCAGTATCACCAACAATGATGAAGGACCATACAGAGGGGAAGTCAAGCTCCTCACTGAGCGGTGTGCCACCAACAACCTGTCCCTCAACGTCAGCAGAACCAAAGAACTGATTGTTGACTTCAGGAGGGGAAGTAGAGAGCATGAACCACTGAGCATCGAGGGGGCGATGGTGGAAAGGGTGAACAGCTTCAAGTTTCTTGGTGTCTACATATGCAAGGATCTCACCTGGTCACTCAACAAATCCCACATCGTCAGGAAAAGCCAACAACGCCTTCACTTCCTCAGAAGGTTAAAAAAAAGTCAACCTAACACAAAAGCTCCTCTAGCCTTATTTCTAGTATATTTATATATTTATACTGTAACTGTTTATTTTAGATGTTACTGAATATTATGCTGCTACTCTCTACCTGCACTGTACACTTAATATACAGACCACTGTTTACAGCACTAGTACTTCTGCATTTACTGTACTGGACTGCAGTTCACCAGCACATTTCTGTCTATATACCTGATACACTTGAATATCTGACTGTGCATTAACTGTCTATATGTCCAATACACCTATAACACTTACCTATGCACATCTTGTCTACGTTTGACACCTGTATCTACTGACTCTGCACATTTTGTCTGTCTTTTACTGTCTTTTGTCTTGCACTGTTTACTATGCATCTTTTATTACTGCACTGGAAAAGTAGCCCGATAGTGTTTTGTTATACTGTACTACCCTGTATTGTATAATGACAAAAAAGTTTAATTGAATTGAAGAGAATCCGATGAATATTACCGTATGTCTCTTGGTACGCTCTGTCAGAGTGATGCCCTGATGTCTCTGGTGCCTCTTCATTGACGTCAGGTGATCTCTGTGTTGTGTGTGTGCAGCGTGGGTGACAACGGAACTTCATACTCCACCGCCGTCTGATCTGGTTACTGTTTAGGGCAGTAAATCTAAAAAGAAACAGACAGAAGAACTGAGAGCGTGACAGGATTATTGTCCAGAGTTTGAGGAGTATCTGGATCAGACTAGATGAGACTCCAGCTAGCCAGTCGGCCGTCCCCTCAGGCTGAAGTTGAGCTGTGAAAAGTGAGGATTTTAGCAGGTTTCATGTTTAGCAGCTGATAAGAATGTGGTTTTCTTCATTCTTTGAAGGTAAATGGAGATGACTATTTGATGAAGTCAGGTTCCTCACATGTGCTGCTAAAGTGCTCCTCTTTCTGTCTCCACTGAGCTGGACATCTCTGTAGTGCAGACAACTAAATTAAAATGACGGACAAGTTTAACAGTGAACTGTTCTGGACTGCATGATGACCTAAATGTGTTTCTAACTCTGCCCAAGGATCCTCTGGAAGTGAAACCTGGACGGGGATGTGAGACTGGGCTTCACCTCGGCACCGACTCTGGGGTGTATATTCAGAACACGGACCGGTCAAAAACGCTTCAGGGCACAAAAGTAATGCTGTTCATGATTTTTATTTGGTGAAAAAGGGACGAAGACTAAGGAAATTTACAGTGGTACCACACGCTGAGATGGGAGGCATCCGCAACAGAAGACTCGTCTCAGGAAGCTGGAGATCCGATTACGCAGCTTCTTCCACTTCTTTTCGGTGGTTCTGGTGGAATCTGTAGTACCTAAAGACAGAGAGAGAATAAGGAGAATGTCAGTTCAGCGCACTTGGAAAATCTGGACAAAGACCATTGAGAAATCTCAAGAGGAACTGAGTGACTCACCATCTGGGCAGGTAGGAACCTCCAGGCTATCATATTGCTCCTCGTCAGAATCCTCAGAGTCGCCTTCAACACAGGTTGCTTCATTCACCTGGAAGACACGTTGAATTAAGTCAGTAAAACAACATAAGAGACTGAGCATTACATCAAGATTGAATACAGAATCTCTCAGGTTCTACTGATCATCATGAATTCCCAAACTGTCGTCACCACTGAGCAGCTTTTTGTTTTATATTGGGTCAGTTTTATGGCTCAGTCTGATTTGGTCAGACTCTGAAGGTCAGACCACACGTTTGGCAAATGGTGTTGGGTTAATTTCTGGCTGATTCCAGGTTGTTCAGCTGTTCTTCTGTCTCAGCTGCAGCTGAAAAGCTGCTCAGTGGTGACGACAGTTTGGGAATTGAGTGTCGTCTCATCTTCAGAGTGTGATCAAATTGGCTGTCGGTCAAGTGTGATCTTGAAAGTTTGTGGCAAAGTGAGAAGACACGTTATATTAAGTCAGAAAACAACATATGATACTGAACATTACATCAAGATTAAATACAGAATCATTTCAGTCTGTTTACCTTAAAAGTAGGGATGGAGCTCGACGTATCAGGCCAAGCTTCTGGGGGAGATTCCGCACCGTTGTTACAAAACCTGATGGGTGTTCTCTCCAGGCTGTGCCTGCAGCTTTGGGAGGCGTTGAAGAGATCAGAGCACTCATCGCTCAGATCAGGAGATCCACCAGCTTCTCTGATTAGTTCCACTGATGGAGTCCGTGTACTGAGGACGCTGCTGCAGGACTCTTCCACCTCAGACATCCCCTGCAATCTTTTCTCATCCAGAGCCTAAACAGAATGTAGCCAAAGGCAAAAGTGTTAACACATGAAGATCAGACAATACACAGGTATTCATGGGTGTGTGTATATGTACTTAACACACTCCCTCTCAGCTTCTACTGATTATCATGAAATAACATCACGGCTGTGATTTGGTCGCCGTAGATCATCACAGCTGTGATGTTATAGTGATAACACTCTCCTCAAGTGTTCTACTGATTATATAACAGTTTAATAAATACAGTAAAAAATTAATAAACCGGGCGGCGAACGAGGCGTTTAATATGTTGTAATGTTCAGTTCCTTCCTCCAAATTATAGCTCCTTAACGAGCAGCTTGTTGCTACATCAGAGTAACAAGATCCACCCACTCGCTGCACAGCCGTCAGTTCGTTCTCCAGCTCCTTGCACTAAATTCCCAAACTGTCGTCGCCACTGAGCAGCTTTTTGTTTACATTGGGTCAGTTTTATGGCTCAGTCTCATTTGGTCAGACTCTGAAGGTCAGACCACACGTTTGGTGAATGGTGTTGGGTTAATTTCTGGCCGATTCCAGGTTGTTCAGCTGTTCTTCTGTCTCAGCTGCAGCTGAAAAGCTGCTCAGTGGTGACGGCAGTTTGGGAATTTAGTGTCGTCTCATCTTCAGAGTGTGATCAAATTGGCTGCCGGTCAAGTGTGATCTTGAACGTTTGTGGCAAAGTGAGAAGACACGTTGTATTAAGTCATAAAACAACATATGAGACTGAGCATTACATCAAGATTAAATACAGAATCATTTCAGTCTGTTTACCTTAAAAGTAGGGATGGAGCTCGACGTATCAGGCCAAGCTTCTACGGGAGACTCCGCATCGTTGTAACAAAACCTGATGGGTTTTCTCTCCAGGCTGTATCTGCAGGTTTGGGAGGCGTTTAAGAGCTCAGAGCACTCATCGCTCAGATCAGGAGATCCACCAGCTTCTCTGATTAGTTCCACCGATGGACTCCGTGAACTGAGGACGCTGCTGCAGGACTCTTGCACCTCAGACTTCCCCTGCAAGCTTTTCTCATCCAGAGCCTAAACAGAATGTAGCCAAAGGCAAAAGTGTTAACACATGAACATCAGACATTTCACCACACAGGTATTCATGGGTGTGTGTATATGTACTTAACACACTCCCTCTCAGGTTCTACTGATCATCATGAATTCCCAAACTCTCGTCACCACTGAGCAGCTTTTTCTTTTATATTGGGTCAGTTTTATGGCTCAGTCTGATTTGGTCAGACTCTGAAGGTCAGACCACACGTTTGGCGAATGGTGTTGGGTTCATTTCTGGCTGATTCCAGGTTGTTCAGCTGTTCTTCTGTCTCAGCTGCAGCTGAAAAGCTGCTCAGTGGTGACGACAGTTTGGGAATTTAGTGTGGTCTCATCTTCAGAGTGTGACCAAATTGGCTGTCGGTCAAGTGTGATCTTGAAAGTTTGTGGCAAAGTGAGAACACACGTTGTATTAAGTCAGTAAAACAACATACGAGGCTGAGCATTACATCAAGATTAAATACAGAATCATTTCAGTCTGTTTACCTTAAAAGTAGGGATGGAGCTCGAAGAATCAGGCCAAGCTTCCAGAAAACATTTTACACCGTTGTTATAAAACCCGATGGGTGTTCTCTCCAGGCTGTGCCTGCAGGTTTGCGAGGTGTTGAAGAGCTCAGAGCACTCACTCAGATCAGGAGATCCACCAGCTTCTCTGATAAGTTCCACTGATGGACTCCGTGTACTGAGGATGGTGCTGCAGGACTCTTCCACCTCAGACATCCCCTGCGATCTTTTCTCATCCAGAGCCTAAACAGAATGTAGCCAAAGGCAAAATTGTTAAACATCAGACAATTCACCACACAGGTATTCATGGGTGTGTGTATATGTATTTAACACACTCCCTCTCAGGTTGCACTGATCATCATGAAATAACATGTTATAGTGAAACACTCTCCTCAAGTGTTCTCATAAAAGTTTGTAGCAAAGTGAGAAATAAAAAAATTCAAATATGCATATGTGTGTATTTGTGTGTGTGTGCGTGTATGTTTGTAAATGTATACGAATACATGCATACATGTATGCATGCATAAACATACATCCATATTGTATAAATACTTATATGCATACACACATAAATATACACTTACATATTGTATGGACACATACACACAAACGTACATATTGTATGCACACATACTCGCATACATACATATTGTGCTTATACATATATATTTATATATAGTATGTATATATGTATAGGTGTATATATGTATGTACATACATAGACACACACACACACACACACACACACATATATATATATATATATATATATATATATATATATATATATATATATACACTTATTGCCTACATACATATTATATCATACATATGTATATGTGTACATATGAATGTACATAAATCTATGTACATAAATGTATGAGAATATATGCATACATCCACACATACATACCTACATACCTACATACATGCATACACACATACACATGTGTATAGCACATGGGTATATATGTATGTAACGATATATATGTATACATGTACATATATACATTTATATGAATACATGCATAAATGTATGAATACCTACATACACAAACATACTTATTTAATACATACATAAAACACATACATACATACGTATGTTGTACATAGTATGTATGAATATATGTATATGTGTATGTATGTAATTATATATGTATACATGTATATACATATATGTATATGAATACATGCTTACATGTATGCATACATACACACACATACATACTTATTGCATACATACATACATCCATACATCCATACACCTATGTAAATAGTAGGTATGTCTATATGAATATGTGTATACATGTACGTAACTCTACATATGTACATGTGTACATATGTATGTAACTATATATGTATACATGTATATACACATATGCATATGAATACATGGATACATGTCTGCATACATACACATACATACATACTTTTTGCATACATAGATACACACATACACACACACACACACATATATATAGTATGTATGTAAGTATATATGTATATGTGTATATACACATATGTATATGAATACATGCTTACATGTATGCATACATACACACACATACATACTTATTGCATACATACATACATACATACATACATACATACACATATGGAAGTAGTATGTATGTATATATAAATATGTGTATATATCTATGTAACTATACATGTAGTATATATGTATACTACATTCATATACTATGTATATGAATACATGCATACATGTATGCGTACATACCCATATGCACATATGCACATGAATATACATACATGTACATATACAAATGTATGTGTTTATATATGTATTTAACTATATATGTATATATCTATTTACATATATGTGTATGATTACACACATACATGTATGTATACATACACACATAGATACTTATTACATACACACTTACACAGAAACATATATATATATATATATATATATATATATATATATATATATATATATATACACACAATTATTGCCTACATACATATGTATATTGTACGTATGTATATATGTATATGTGTACATATGTACGTACATAAATATATGTACATAAATGTATAAGAATATATGCATACATACACACATACACGTGTGAATGGTACATATGTATATATGTATTGGTATATATGTATGTAAGTATATATATGTATACATGGACATACATATATGTATATGATTAAATGCATACATGTATGCATACCTACATACACAAACATACTTATTGCATACATACATAAACATACATACATAAGTATGTACATAGTATGTATGAATATATGTATATGTGTATGTATGTATGTAATTATATATCTATACATGAATATACATATATGTATATGAATACATGCATACATGTATGCATACATACAAACACATACATACTTATTGCATACATCCATACACCTATGTAAATTGTAGGTATGTCTATATGAATATGTGTATACATCTATGTAACTGTACATGTATATACATACATGTGTATGAATACATGCATACATGTATGCATACATACACACATACATTTATGCACACATACACATATACAGTGTTATTGCCTACATAGATACACACATACAGACATAATGTATATAGTATGTTTGTATATATGTATATGTGTATATATGTATGTAACTATAAATGTATACAAGTATATACATTTATGTATATAAATACATACATAAACACATACATACATATTGTATATATACATATATGCATACATACACACATACATATTTATTGCATAAATACATAAATACATACACACATACATATGTATATAGTATATACGTACATATGTTTGTGTATATATGTAACTATACAAGTATACATATATATACATATATGCATATGATTACATGCATGCATGTATGCATACATACATATATACACACATACACATATGTATATAGTATGTATATATGTATATGTGTATACATGTAACTATATATGTATACATGCATAAACATATGTATATGAATACATGCATACATGTATGCATACATGCACATACTTATTGCATACATACATATGTATATATGTATGTGTACATATGTATGTAACTATTTATGTATACATATATATACACACATATGTATATGAATATATGGATACATGTATGCATACATACACATACATACATACATACTTTTTGCATATATAGATACACACACGCACACTATATATATATATATATATATATATATATATATATATATATATATATATAGAGTATGTATATGTGTATATGTGTATATATGTATGTAATTATATATGTATACATGTATATACATATATGTAAATGAATACATGCACACATGTATGCATACATACACACATACTTGCTTATTGCATACATACATACACACATATACATGTACATGCATACATTCATACATCTATGCATATATACAGACATACATATTGTAAACATGTGTATGCATACATACACACATACATACTTATTGCATACATACATACACACACACACACTATATATATATATATATTACACATATGTATATAGTATGTATGTATATATGTATATGTATATATACGTATGTAACTACATATGTATATGAATACTTATTGCATACATACAATACAAGTGTAATTCTGATTTTAGTGGTACATATTTAACCTTCAGGAATATATGTATCATCTCTATATTATGCGTATATGTCCATTACTTGATGTTTATATCAAGGTTCTGGCTCCGACTTACCGTTCCCAGTTCCGGTTCTGCTTCCATTCTCGCGTCCGCACCGGAGATCGACACAAACGCGACTGAATGAGTTTCACGCAGCGCTGCCTTTTATAGCCGCCGCGACTGTGACATCACCGCCGCCGCGACTGTGACGTCACCGCCGCGACTGTGACGTTACCGCCGCCGCGACTGTGACGTCACCGCCGCCGGAACGCCCCGCCCACGTCTTGTCACCATGGTAACAGTAAATAGTATGGATGTATATATGTATAAGGGTATACATGTATGTAACTATATATGTATACATGTATATACATGTGTGTATATGAATACATGCATACATACATGCATATATACACAAATACACATACATATGTATATAGTATGTATGTATGTATATACGTATGTAACTACATATGTATATGAATACTTATTGCATACATACAATACAAGTGTAATTCTGATTTTAGTGGTACATATTTAAACCTTCAGGAATATATGTATCATCTCTATATTATGCGTTATGTCCATTACTTGATGTTTATATCAAGGTTCTGGCTCTGACTTACCGTTCCCAGTTCCGGTTCTGCGTCCATTCTCGCGTCCGCACCGGAGATCGACACAAACGCGACTGAATGATTTTCACGTAGCTCTGCCTTTTATAGCTGCCGCGACTGTGACGTCACCGCCGCCGGAACGCCCCGCCCACGACTCGTCACCATGGTAACAGGTGCCGCGATGTAAACAGTCCAGCAGCGTCAGGTTTCTTACTGTAAATGAATGATTTCCCGGACAGTATCAGCCGCTGGATCCGCGCCTCTTCAACACTAAAGGCCATTAAAGCTGTTAAAGCTCGTCTGGACTGGGTCCTTCTACAGAAACGCCCAGCGCTCAGAGACACATTACCCTGAACAGCCCAGTAGGGTTAGGGCTATTTATTCATTCATTCATGTCTAAATTAACTTATTCAGATTTTAAAATAAAGCAGTGACTTATTTAACAGTTACACCTTCTTGAGCCGTTAATTTAGCCATATTGGTTCTTAAATCAATTATCTAGAACTCCAAGCACCACGGAGGAGCTCGTCCCCACAGTCATGCATAAAGGGAGACGCCATATTTTCAAGATTAAACACACATTTTGCTCAAAATTTAACTGCAATAATCTAAACGTTACTATGGACTATAGACATTAAATCACATTAAAGAAATCAAATGACAAATAAACATTATAACACATGTAATGAAAGTTCCCCAGGAGTCGTGTCACTGGCGTCACCGCTTAACAGAAAGTCTCTTATTTTGAATAAAAGTCACACCGATGACGTCACTTCGACTTCCTTTCACCTGTTTTCTGAAGATCCATGAAGAAAAGCTCATGGCGAGTCCACCGACTTTATTCTGCGGTAAAAGTGGAAAAACGGAAGATAAATGGATTAAATTCCATGTTTTAGCGGACGTTCCAGGATGGACCATGATGTGGTTTGATGTTCTGTAGCAGCCGTTTAGTAAAACGCGTTCTTCATTAAAAACGTCACCGGTGTGACTTTTCTTATGTGTAACACCAATGACGATCGGTAACACCGGTGACCCCTATGGAGGTTTCAGTGGAGCGACCCTACTTCAAGATTTCTGCAGTTATTGAGTCTCCCTAGCAAATTTATTCATGTATGTGTGACACCCGAAAAAGTGTGTTCACTTTTCTGTTTGTTTGTGTTTTCCTTTATTATTATTATTATTATTATTATTATTGTTAGTTACCTTTAGTTAAATCTGCCATGTTAATCTTATCAATGCTCGTCAATTCTAAGCTTGGTATTAGAAGACCAGGTATCCCTGCTAATCCCTGATGCTGCCAGTAGGGGGCGGAGCAGCGCTGGCTGTGCTGTGATTATCTGCAGTAGTCTGTAAATTTCCTCTCAGACTAGCCAGGCGTTCGTTAAAGCGAGCGGCGTCTTCTGTCTCATCCTTTCCGCCCTGTTTTTCAGATGAGCGCCGTGTTAGAAATACGCTGAACCCCTCCTGACCCAGGTTAGTCCAGCGTCCGGGAGCAGATATCAGCACGTTTGGGTCAGCTTGCGTGCGCGAGTCGAGGCTTAGTAGGTTCCAGAAATGCAGACGGGCAGATCCTGAGTTGTGAAATGCCGGATGCACTTTTAGCCGCTTGTGTTTAGCTGAGCTTCTGGGTGAACTCCATGAAGAAACCTGTGTTTGGGAGAGGATATTATTTTATTTTGGCCGTGTGAACGAGTGACATAATGTGTTTACACATCCGAGACGTTCTAAGAGGTTTGATAGCGCCAGTTATTAGCACGTTGAGTTCAGAGCACCCCAGTTAATGAGTGAGCCTCGTCTGTATCTCAGTCTGTGGTATATAATATGTGATGTTATAGACTAAATATACAACCCCAATTCCACACTGTAAAACATTTCAAGTTGGTTAAACTCAGCAGAAGAAGTTCACCTGCTGCCTTAAAAAGCTGAGTAAACTCAACTTGAAGAAAATCTTTGTAACAACTCAAGATGTTAAGTTAAACAAGTTGTTAAAATACTGATTATTTATTGTTTCAACTTCATGCACCAAGTTAAAACAACTTACAATGTTCAGTTTATCCATTTATAAAAATGAACTATTTAGTTAAATAAACTTACAGTTCCTCACTATTTTAACACACTTTCAAGTTAATACAACTTCAGCAATATTCACATAACCTATAATTTTAAGTTAACCACGCTTATGTTTTTAAGTTATTTCTAAATTTCTTGTGCAAATGAATCAAACTACAACAACTTCTGTTCATTAATAACATTTATTTGAACAAATTTTACATGACCTTTCTCCTTGGCTATTGGTACATTTATAAAAAATCCAATGCCACTGTTAAACATTTATTGTTAACAAGTTCCACAAATGCTGTCTATGAATAAAACTGCCTGAACTGGTTACTGGAGCAGACAAAATGGCAGCAAGTGAGAGAAAGCGAGTTAGAAAATACATCTCGCATCATCAAAACATTACAAAAATTATGTATAACACAAAGGTTTCTACCTTTACGCAGGACCAATAAGTGCAAATTCCACTTTTTAAATGTCTAGAGACTGACATTAAGAACAAATGTTTTAGACTCATTTAGAACAAATTTCCTGCCATGTGCATCTTTTTTTAAGTACTAAATACTGAAAAAAAAACAGACCTCAAAATAACATTTCCTCATTTTTGTTTTAGCTGCCATTCTATAAAAACAAGTTTAAAAGTTTGTGCTTCTAATAACAGTGCTTGCAATTTTTTGACATGGCCTGTAAGAACCTTGAACTAAACACAATAAAAGTGGATGTCAAAGGAACGTGATGTACCAAACATGTACCAACTTGTGCTTTTCCAACAATACACATCACTTTCTTTTCAGTTTAGGCTGCTGTGTCATCAGTCTATAAACGATACCTCAGAAGTTTGTTTCTCAGTCCATGTATCCTAGCTGAACACTGGTCTGGTTTGATCTTCATGATAACCCTCTGCAAGAACTCGAATGAGTACCTCATTTTGCAAGGGTACTCCAGATTAAGGCAGTAGATGGTACCCATTAGCATGGCAAAACCAGTAGGCACATCTCTGACTGAATGAAGAACGAGTCTCCTCTACCACCACAGCCACATTGAAGATTTCAAGAGGGAAAGCATCATGCAAGACACCTTCATATCCAATCAGAAGCCCAACACGCATTCCCTTCATGAGAACATCCAGAGTTTGATCATGAGCCTAAACAAAAAAGAGAGATAGAGATATTTTGTCCTAATAACCACTACATGCATGTAATTCTAACATACAGTGTTTTCCCTTTTCAAATTTAATGGGATGGTGCGCAAAATCTAAATAGAAACAGAATGAATGCAAATAAGTTAACTGAAATAAATTCAAATATTGGAACAGATTTTATTTAAATACTTTGTCAGCAACATGTAAAAAGTTGGAATGGGTAACAAGTCAATTTGTCTAAGCCTATTCAGAACAAACATTAGGTTAATTAGTGAACAGGTCAGTAACATTCCGAGAGCCTGGGACTTTCAGAATGAAGACTGTGTGAGAAAAAGTGCACAATTAAGAACAGCTTTCCTTGACATAAAATAGCAAAGAATTTGGGGGGTCATCTATTGTATATGTCAATATAGATTAGGAGAACCTGGAAAAATCTCTATACAAAAGACATAAAACTGAAAACCTGTCTGGCTGTGATATTCAGGTTCTCAGGCAGCAATGCATTAAAATGGACATGATTCTGTAGAAATCACTAAAGGGACGCAAGAATTCTTTCAAAACCATCATCTTTAAAACACAGCTCATGTTTCCATCTAGGAATTCAAGTTAAAACTCTAACATGCAAAGAAGAAACCAGAATCAACAAAATTCAAAAACATCTACCTTCTCTGAACCTGAGCTAATTTAAGATTAACTGAGACAAAGTAGTGTTTTAAATGAGATTGCTCAGGTATGGTTCCTTCTTTGTATGGCAAAGTTTTAACTTGCTTTTGTGGATGTAGTGGATATTTTAGAAAATGTTTATTAAATTATTTCCATCACAGAATTTCAGCTTTTGTAATGCGTTGCTGTCTGTGGACTCTTTGCTCCTTTGACTACTGAAATATTATTCTTCAAGAGTCCCTGTAATGCTCTTTTTATAACCAACATCATGATATCAACCTTCTGACAATAAACTATTTTTTTTAGCCTTACACAACTTCACTAATCTTTCCCCTTCCCACCCTTATTTATTGTTACTGGTATCAAAATATGAACTGTAAAAAAATCTAATTAAATTGGCTGACAATTAAAATGTCTATTTATTTACAATTTCATATACATTTTAAAACTTTGTATCCACCAACCTATTTATATTCTGAACAGCATCATAACTTTTTTTTTTTTTTTACACAATTGGGCTTGTACTCAAATACACCAGCTGCAATTTAGTGTAAAATTATTAGTGCAAGAAGAGAGATACTTTATTGATCCAAAGGAAATTAAGGAAATTAAATCGTAATCTTAAAACCCTTAGAATGTGTATGTTAAGTGTACCTAATTTTATTGAATTGGTAAATTAATTTCCTCCATCATGAACCAGTGCTCAATATTTTGAGGGGCCAATTGTCCACCTTGCAATCATGGCTTGACAAATGCGGAACCAGTCTGTTTGTGGGCTATAAGCACGGAGAGCAATGTTCAAAGTGTAAATGATTTCTTACATCACACATCCTGATTACATCAGAAGTATCCTCTGAGAAGAATCGTGGAAGACCAAGCAGAGCAGCTGTTCTTCGATTCTGATGTGTGTCCTGCATACAATTAGATGAAGAAGTGAGTAAATGCAATAATTCATTTTAGCACATCTTTTTTTATTATTATTATTATTTTTTTTTTAACACATACCTCCTTTTGAAGGCTATCCATAATACTGCTAAGGGTCAACCTTCTGCTTGATGAAACTGCTGCTTTGTACAGCTGTAAGAGAGACCTGGCACCAAGGCATCTACTCCATCCAAGAATGACTGCACCAGATCAGTGGTGACAATTCTTGAGAATTCAGCAGTTATCTGAAACAGACACACGACAGCAGGACAGCGAATGTGTAAAACCAAATAGATGCTACATCATATAGATGTCAGTTGACCTTGGTTACCTGTCTCTCACTGAACAAAGCAGGCCAGCTTTCCATGACAACAGAGATTGTAGACACCTGCATAGTTTTTTACTGATATATATATATTAGGTATGTCCACTCATCCCTAAATACGCAAATTGAACCCAACTAAGTTGCACACATTTACGAAAATCAGCTCAGGAGAAAATCAGCCATTATTTTTTTTAATTACATCACTATCTAGAAGGTGGATGAGCACAGCTGTGCACCACCACATCCAGAACAAAGCACAGGAAAAGACACCAAGCTAACTTAAACCTTCCAAAGCTAACTAGCCTTAGCTAGCTCCCCAACTAACATTAGTAGCTAAACCGAGCCCTCAAATGAAAGACAATGTAACGTTAATTTAACACATATAACTAGTGTAAAATTAAAACTACCAACTAAAAATAGTTCTCCTGGTCGCTTTTATGTTTTCCACTGTTTATTGAAGGTAGAGTGTAGCTATGAAGAGGTGAGGGAAGTGAGATTGAGAGAGAGGAATTGGCGGGAGCGTTCAATTAAAAACTGAGGGAAATAGAAATACGGATATATTTTTAATAGAACAAAGACAAATTCTTGAACAAAAACAGATTACAATGAACAAAATAGGTTAGCTATCTTGTTATATAAGCATTTAAAGGACGTTAACTAGTGCGCTAACGAATTAACTAACTAGCTAGTTAGCTAACATAGCTAACGCTAGCTTAGCTAGTTAACTACTTAACTAGCTTGCAAGCTCTAGTGAGCGTTAGCGAACATATTTTTCACTATTATTATGTGCAAAAACAAAGCAAAGTTTATTTCACCCCAGTTATTACAGCACAAAACACACAGCCACCACCTACCTGCTAGGTTAGCTAGGTTAAGTTAACTAGCTAGCTACCGACCTAGGCGCTGTATTTAACGAGCATTAGTTAAGCGTCCCATGCTTCGGCAACATGGAGAATCAAAGAGGAAATTTGTGATAACAGTCATCGCTGTCACATTCACAGAGTCTGACCAACGTGCACAATTTACCTTTATATGGCACAAGAAAGCCGCAGTTTGGCAGGTTTAAAATAATGAAAACCCACCTGCTGACCGCCGCTGTGGCGCTCCCTGTAAACTCCACTCCTCCAGCTGGCCAAAATCCACTTCACACCCCGCCTCAAACTGGAGTCCGAGTCAGGGGTGTCCCTCCGCCGCTGGAAGTAGTCCCATATAGTTGACGTTTTTGCTCTGCCTTTTTAATATTAATTGCTATGGGTCTGTGAAAAAGTGGTTAGCCCAATGCTCCCATTGTTTTACATTGTAAAAAGTATTCCTGCTTTTCTAACTTCGAAAATGGTGCCTACCTCTCTGCAGATTCAAATCATCCCACTTTCCTTTTTTTAATCAATAGCTTACCAACATAAGTTAAATAAACTTTGACAATTTTGATAAACTCACAAGAAGTCAAGACAATGTGTTCTTTTAAGTTCTTTTTATTTAAAACGAAGGAACTTGAGTTCAATATCCTAAACTTGCCATGTCAATTGGAACTGAAAAGAAGAAATGAGTTCACATAACAAAATGTGGCTGTAATGTTTTACAGTGCAGTGAAGTTGGGACGTTGTGTAAAACATAAATAAAAACAGAATACGATGATTAGAAAATCCTTTTCAACCTATATTCAATTTAATACACTACAAGACAAGATATTTAATGTTCAAACAGATAAACTTTATTGTTTTTTGCAAATATTCACTCATTTTGAATTTGATGCCTGTAGCACGTTCCAAAGAAGTTGGGATGGGGCAACAAAAGGCTGGGAAAGTTGAGGAATGCTCAAAAAACACCTGTTTGGAACATTCCACAGGTGAACAGGTTAATTGGAAGCAGGTGAGTGTCATGATTGGGTATAAAGGGAGCATCCCTGAAAGGCTCAGTCGTTTACAAGCAAGGCGGGCGAGGTTCACCACTTTGTGAACAACTGCGTGAGCAAATAGTCCAACAGTCTAAGAACAATGTTTCTCAACATGCAACTGCAAGGAATTTAGGGATTTCATCATCTACAGTCCATAATATCATCAAAAGATTCAGAGAATCTGGAGAAATCTCTGCAGTAAGCGGTGAGGCAGAAAACCAACATTGAATGCCCGTGACCTTCGACCCCTCAGGCGGCACTGCATTAAAAACTGACATCATTCTGTAATGGATATTCCCACATGGGCTCAGGAACACTTCAGAAAACCACTGTCAGTGAACTCAGTTCGTCGCTCCATCTACAAGTGCAAGTTAAAACTCTGCCATGCAAAGCGAAGCCACATATCAACAACACCCAGAAACGCCGCCGGCTTCTCTGGGCCTGAGCTCATCTGTGATGGACTGACTCAAAGTGGAAAAGGACTGTCCGGATTGTTTTCAGCGCAAAGTTCAAAAGCCTACATCTCTGATGGTGTGGGGGTGTGTTAGCGCCCATGGCATGGGTAACTGGTACATCTGTGAAGGCACCATTAATGCTGAGAGGTACATACAGGTTTTGGATCAACATCTGCTGCCATCCAAGCAGCCTTTTTCAGGGACGTCCTGCTTATTTCAGCAAGACAATGCCAAGCCACATTCTGCACGTGTTACAACAGCGTGGCTTCGTAGTAAAAGACTGCAGGTACTAGACTTGGCCTGCCTGCAGTCCAGACCCATCTCACATTGAAAATGTGTGGCACTTTATGAAGAACAAAATACGACAACGGAGACCCCCGGACTGCTGAGCAGCTGAAGCTGTACATCAAGCAAGAATGGGAAAGAATTCCACCTACAAAGCTCCAACAATCAGTGTCCTCAGTTCCCAAACGCTTAGTGAGTGCTGTTAAAGTAAAGGTGATGTAACACAGTGGTAAACACGCCCCTGTCCCAACTTCTTTGGAACGTGTTTCAGGCCATCAAATTCAAAATGAGTGAATATTGCAAAAAACAATAAAGTTTATCTGTTTGAACATTAAATATCTCGTCTTTGTAGTGTATTCAGATGAATATAGGTTGAAAAGGAGTTGCTAATCATTGTATTCTGTTTTATTTATGTTTTTCACAACGTCCCAACTTCACTGGAATTGGGTTTGTATACAAGCTTTACCCCATTCTTTTGGCCCATGGACATCCCTCCTGTATTTTAAGGATATTATCTCCCTCAAATGAGAAAACAATGTGAACTCACCTGCTGGACAAAGATGCCTAAACGGGACTGTAGTGTGCAGCTGTCTCCCTCTGATAGGGACATGTTCAGCCTATAGTAACATATGGTGAGAACACAAGCTAAATATGTCTATGCTTTGTACTGAACTGTGATGTTTGCTGAGCAAAGAGCAAAAGAGAAACAGATATTTTATAATCAGAATTATTCAGTAAACCGAGACCAGAGAGGCGTTCGTGAAGGAGAGCCCTGTCTTCTGTCTCATCCTTTCAGCCCTGTGTCTCAGGGGCAGGATCTGTCCCACGGGTCCCAAGCCTGGGACTTGTTACATATGTATTCACTGTTATTTCGCTGTTGGAAGAAAAACAGAAAATAAAACCAAAGTGTTGACTTTACAGGAGAAGGAAAAACCTCCTTTACTTTTATGTAAGTCAGTGGAACCAGACCGTCTTCCCAAGTCATTTTGGGCCGTTTCTTTTAGTCCATTCATCATGACATTTACACCTGATGTAAAGAGCAACAGGCATTTTCATATTATCCCAAAAAGTGAAACAGGACAGAAATGGAGATACGAGGTTTTCTTCAGACAGCAGCTATATGTATGTTTTCACACACATATGATGTCGTGCGTTTTACTTCATAGAAAAGGATAAAAATCCTTCTCAAGTTTGTGTTGCTCCCATTTATTCCTGAAAATGAGTGCCAGTTCACCACATAAATCCTCGTACCATCAGCACACACACTACATGTTAGTGCCACTGCTGGGCTGTGAACCACCACCCAAATAACATCTGGACAACAGCGGTCCTGTGGTCAGAATTCGATCAATGATCAATGAGGTAAATTGTACAGCAAAAAGGCCAATAAGTGTAGCTGGCAACTTGGTGTAAGTTGTAACGTCTATATTTTTTACTGTCCATTTTAGATTGAATATGGTTATTGTGTAATTTTCACTTCAAATGTATTTAACGAGAAACAATTAGTGTAAAAAAAAGGAAAAAATTGTTCACGTTACATTTCTTACAACAAAAATGTTTATTCAGCTAGTAGTAAACTTCCTTTAAACTAAGTGAGTATGCTGGTGTAACCCAGGTTTCAAAGAAGTTCATTTATTATAATGTATTATTACACAATACATATAAATAATTTATTTTTTTTAAATTAAATAGATGACATTAGATTAGTAAGGAAATAATCACTTTTCTCTATAAGGGAACTTAATAATATACAATAATTATAAATGAAAGTCCATTTTATTTATTGGTAGCAGTATTTTGAACTGCGAGCAGACTAGCTTGTAGACCCCCTGGGACCGCCCACTGCGCAAAATATTAACCAATTAGCGATCAAGGGGGTGTGGCCACACGCTTCGCTACGCGCACTGTCGCCAATTTAGCGACTTTTCAGAGCCTCTGGCGACTTTATTTATTAAAAGGCGACTAGCGACAAATCCAGCGAGTTTTTGTGGAGTTGTTGGAGACTTTCGGAGACTCTGAGATGAACCCTCAGGCTCTTCAGTGACGGTCCCCGTCCCACAGTCCCACAGTCAGAGCAGACCCACGCCGCTCCACGCCCACACTGCGCATGCGCCGCCCCGTGTTCACAGAGCGGGATGAACATAGAAATCGGAGGTCTGGAGACCCTCAACTCAGTCCTGTGTATCCGATATGGTCTCGGGCTGGCTGGTGAGGCTCGCTATGAGCTCAAGCTGCCTGATGATGTTTTGCAGCTTTTTGGCACATCAGCTGCTTATTGATGTAAGTCGGCTCCCTCAGCTGAACCTGCCATAGAAGACCAAAATGAAGATGACCTACTCTTTCAGGGAGCCAGAGCAGTTTGTGAACAATGGGTTTGAAACTAAAGAAAACTTTAGAAAACTTTAAAAAAAAAGAAAAAATAATAAAGAAATAAAAAACCCTAAAAATAAATAAATAAAAACAAAAAATAAATAAACCTAAAAATCAATAAACAAATAAACTAAAAATAAATTAAAAACCTAAAAAAAAATAAATAAATAAAAGACCTAAAAATAAATAAATAAAAACTAAAAATAAATAAATAAATAAAAACAAATAAATAAATAAACCTAAAAATCAATAAACAAATAAACTAAAAATAAATTAAAACCTAAAAATAACAAATAAATTAAAAAACCTAAAAATAAATAAATAAAAAACCTAAAAATAAATAAATAAAAACTAAAAATAAATTAAAAAAACTAAAAAAAGAGAAAAAAAACTAAAAAAAAGAGAAAAAAAACTAAGTAACTCCGCCAAAGCGTCTGTTTTTAAGGTCCCTCTGCGGTCCCAGCCCGGATGAAGGAGGAGGGTTGAACGCTGAACAGCAGTTCCTGCTAACTGCTACTCTTATGCTAACATTTAACAACGCAGCAAAAAACCGATTCATGTAATTTACCTAAAAAATGGTTTATACCCGGCGTTAAAGTCCTGAGCGTGTTTGGAGAAGTGACTGCCTGTTTCAGAGGCAGCGGATCGTTTTTCCACTGGCTCCGCGCGAGGGTCTCGTTCTCCGGGTGGTGGCTGAGCGGACGGGACGGCTCTGCTGCTGCGCGCTAAACACTTTGGGTTTTAATAGGTTTGGGAGTTAAACTGCAGGCTAAGCGCCGCCTGCAGCTTTACTGAAGCCAGAGAGCTGAAGTTCGCTAATTTTAGCCGCTAAACTGGCCGGGAGGAGGACACGAGCCGAATTATCGCCATGGGTTGCCAGATTGGCGAGAATTAAACACCTAGATTGGTCGTAAAGGTAGATGACTTCAAATATCCTGGCTCCATCCAGAGCAATGGACAGTGTAGAAAAGAGGTGAAGAAGAGGGTGCAGGCAGGATGGAGTGGGTGGAGACGGGTGTCAGGGCTGATGTGTGACAGAAGGATAGCAGCAAGAGTGAAAGGGAAGGTTTACAAGACAGTAGTGCGTCCTGCTATGATGTCTGGTTGGAGACTGTGGCTCTGTCTAAAAGACAGGAGGCTGAGCTGGAGGTGGCGGAGATGAAGATGCTGAGATTTTCGCTGGGAGTGACACAGGATGGACAAGATTAGAAATGAGCAGATCAGAGGGACAGTGAAGGTGGAGCAGTTTGGAGATAAAGCCAGAGAGGCCAGGTTGAGATTGGTTTGGACATGTGTTGAGGAGGAATAGTGGATATATTGGGCAAAGAATGTTGGAGATGGAGCTGCCGGGTAGAAGGAGAAGAGGTAGACCTCAGAGAAGGTTTATGGATGTAGTAAAGGTGGACATGGAGATGGTTGGTGTGAAAGTAGAGGAGGCAGTGGATAGGGCAAGATGGAGGCAGATGATCGCTGTGGCGACCCCTAAAGGAGCAGCCGAAAGAAGAAGAAGAAAGATTGGATTTGGGCCAGTGTTGTGGGAGATCGAGACCTGCGGCCTGGTTATAAGAAACCCAGTCGTGCAGGAGACAGGATGGCGAGCCACAGCCCAAAGGGCTTCTTTCTGAGCTTCAAACCTCGAGTATCCCTGTTTTTCACCCATGAGGACCTTTTTTTTTCTCTCACGAGTAAATTGCACTTGACTCTCCCCTCAAAGACAGGAGTAGACAAACTCACAGGAACTGTTGATCGTTGATGGAGTAACAACTATTTGAATTCAGGGAGACTTGATTCCCATTCCCAAGTGTTAATTACAGTTAATTGAATTGTGACTTTCCTTACTGAAGAGTTGGCAGCACTGCGTGCAATAGGCTGGAGTTGCAGCCGCTCCTCTTTTACGAACTGAACTGAAGTGTTTGAACTGATTTAAGACATATTACAGTCAAGTAGTGAGAAGGATTAGTGTTTTTCCGATTTCTTGGGAGAAGTTGGTGTTGTTTTGGAGGGTTTCTAATCGAGAATTCCTCATTTTGGTGTGCAACTCCGGTGAGTCATGTTTTTCAGTGCTATGCTAGTCACTCTATTAGCCGGTTTCTAACTTTAAAACATGTCAAATTCAAGGCAGAATTGTGTAAAAACAGTTTTGAAGAGAGAAAAAAAGACAATTGGAGCTGTGATTGAGTTCATTTTGACTATTAAGCAACAGAATATTTTGTGTTTGTTTTTCATTTCTGGTTGATGCACGAGGTAAAGAAAAGCTAACTGCTAGCACCAGTATGTGGGGCTAGTCACACCCATGCTTGTAATTTGATGCGTGATGTGCAAATTAGCCTCTAAAACGTACCAATTTGACTCTAAGTTGTCATATATCATAGAGCTATAAGGTCATTTGAAGTATTGAAGCTATTTTACTGTTCATGAGGGAGAAACGTGTCTGTTAGGCATTTCACTTGTTTTTTTATATGTGAGAATTGTGGTTATTTTATACCAGCGTTCAGATCCTGAAACACGTGAGTGCAGACAATTAGGAGAACGGAACGGCGAGCCAGACCCCGTGTGGATGAGTCATTCTGCTTTCGTATAGGGAAAAGTCAACAGAGCTCAGCTGTACGTCTTTGCTGAGCAAGCACAAAGAGGAAAAAGGGAAGAGAAAGTTCCTACCAAACCTCAAGTCGTGAGTGTGGTAGGAGGGGCTTGAACCTGATTGGCTAGTACTCTTTAGTTCAAAGAAGTAAAATTCATATGCTTATATAATTTTTATCACTGCAAATAATTATTAACTGTCTACAAAGTCCAAGTCCACAGCGACAAGATTTCAAATCAAATAGGACTATCTGAAATTTAACATTTCTTATTATCCAGTTCACAGTGACCCTCATGCTAAGGTACATGGTATATTTATATTAACCTTGCATTTTGGAATTATTATTTTAAATTTAATCCACTGAGCAGTATTTAAGTCTGGGTTACACATAGGTACCCTATTTGGCACTATTTCATACTTATATATAATCTCAAATTTATTAGACATATCCACACACTTCCAAACCAAAAACCATGGATGAACAGTGACGTCTGCGGTCTGCTGTAAGAGCCTAATGCAGCCTTTAAATCTGGCAACAGCAAGGAGCTCTAATCAAATCAAATCAAATCAAATTTATTTATATAGCGCTTTTTACAACTGATGTTGTCACAAAGCAGCTTTACAAAAATGGGAATCACAGCACAGAGAATCAGACAAAACACTGAACATAATATACAGAATATACAGAACCCCCGTGAGCGCTGAGGCAAGGAAAAACTCCCTCAGAGCTGGAGGAGGAAGAAACCTCGGGAGGACCAAGACTCACATCTAAAGGGGGGACCATCCTACCACTGGTCAGACAACTTATAAGTTAACATTGAAAGTTAATTTTACATCCACGCAGTTCTAATATATTCAGGTGTGTATAATCAACAGTGGAAACAATTAGAGTTCATATAGATTTGGATGTGATCTGTAGTGGAGAAGCTGCGTTCCAGAAACTTCCATCAGTCTGGTCAATCAGGGGGACAGGGGGACTTGAGGGTGGGACATCCATCAGTATTGGGCCGGACCGGTGGACAGTCAGTAACTCGGAGGAAGGAAAGATTTAGGAATTAGTTTAGACTGGATTTATGAAGAACAGAAAATGTAAAAAATTATCAGAGTGTGACTAATGACTCCGGCAGGTCTGAATATGACAGCCTAACTAAAGGGAGAGAGCCAGAAGGTAACATAGACACGGAGGCTCCCTGAGACACTGCATTCACCCACTCCACCGTCCACAAACCTGAGTGACTGCATGTAGTGAGTGACAGCAGCACCAGCATCTCAGTTTACCCACAATTCACTATGTCCATGAACCCCTGGATCTGCAGCCTTATCTAAAGGGAATTAACATTAACTACCAAAAGCTAAACTAAACAAGTAAGTTTTTAGTCTAGACTTAAAGATTGAGACTGTGTCTGAGTCCCGAACATTATCGGGGAGATTATTCCAGAGTTGGGGCGCTTTATAAGAGAAAGCTCTTCCTCCTGCAGAGCTTCTCTGAATTTTGGGAACTACTAGGAAGCCAGCACCCTGTGATCTAAGTAATCGTGGTGGTTCATAATAGGAGATAAGGTCTCTCAGATACTCAGGAGCGAGCCCATGTAGGGCTTTATACGTTAACAGGAGAATTTTATAGTCTATGCGGAATTTGACTGGAAGCCAGTGAAGAGCTGATAGGACTGGACTAATATGGTCAAATTTTCTAGTTTTAGTAAGGACCCTGGCTGCAGCATTTTGAACTAGCTGAAGTTTATTTAAGTTACTGCTAGAACATCCTGACAGTAGCGCATTACAGTAGTCTAGCCTTGACGTAATGAAGGCATGTACTAATTTTTCTGCGTCATGTAAGGATAAAGCATTTCTTAGCTTGGCGATGTTACGGAGATGTAGAAAAGCTGTTTTAGTAACATTAGATATGTGTTTATCAAATGCTAGATCTGAATCTATGATAACGCCAAGATTTTAGCTGTTGAACCAGGTGTGACTGAGAAGTCGGCCAGATTCAACATTAGGTGTGATAATTTATTTCTAGCAGCTTTAGGGCCTAATAGAAGAACTTCTGTTTTATCACTATTTAATAGAAGAAAGTTGTGTGACATCCATGATTTCACATCTTTTACGCAATCCTCCATTTTCTTTATTCTCTGTTTGTCATCAGGTTTGGCTGATATGAAGAGCTGCGTGTCGTCTGCATAACAATGAAAATTAACATTATGTTTTCTAATAACTTTGCCCAGGGGGAGCATGTATAACGTAAATAATAACGGTCCTAAGATAGAGCCTTGTGGAACTCCATATCTAACCTTTGTATAATTGGAGGGTATATTATTTACCCTCACAAACTGAAAACGATCGGTCAAGTATGATTTGAACCATGATAAGGCAGTTCCAGTTATACCGACCATTTTCTCTAATCTTTCTAGGAGGATATTATGATCTATTGTATCAAAAGCTGCGCTCAGATCAAGAAGTACCAGTAAAGAAACGCAGCCTTGGTCAGCGGCAAGAAGCAGATCATTTGTTATCTTAACTAGAGCTGTCTCAGTGCTATGATGAGGCCTAAATCCAGATTGGAATTTTTCATAGATCTGGTTTCTTTGCAGATAAGAGCCAAGTTGTTGGGCCACGGCCTTTTCTAAAATCTTAGAAATAAATGGTAAATTTGAAATAGGTCTATAGTTAGATAGTACACTAGGATCAAGATTTGGTTTCTTGATCAAAGGTTTAATTACTGCTAGTTTAAGGCTTTGGGAACATACCCCAGGTTTAATGATGAGTTTACTATTGTTAATAGTGGTTTAATTATGTCTGGTAATACCTGTTTTAATAGTTTTGTGGGAACTGCATCAAGTGTACAGGTTGTGCAGTTTGATGAGGAGATAATTTTCTCCAGTTCTAAATGATGTAGTGGGTTAAAAACTTCCAACCTGACTTCGGTAGCTGGATTTTGTTCTATATCAGCCACACCAGATGACAGACAAGATGTGCTATTTATCTGTTGAATTTTGTCCCGAATATTTTCGATTTTATTATCAAAATAGTCCATAAAAGCATTGCTAGTGTGGATTGCTGGAATCTGAGGATCAGTACCTGCCTGATTTTTAGTCAGTTTAGAAATAACACTAAAGAGAACTCTAGGGTTGTTTTTATTAATCTCGATCTGAGAGGCCAGATACTCTGAGCGGGCTTTATTAATTTCTCTTCTATATTCAACAATACTGTCTTTCCAAGCAGAGTGGAATACTTCCAGTTTGGTTGATCGCCATTTTCGCTCAAAATTTCGTACTAATTGCTTTAAAGTACGAGTTTGGTCGTTATACCACAGCGCAAGTTTTTTCTGTCTCTCTTTTTTGTGTTTAAGTGGTGCTACACCATCTAAAGTAGACCGGAAGGTATTTTCTAAACAATCAGTTAGTTTGTCTAGTTCTGCTGGGTTACCTGGAGAGTACACTATGGTTGATAAATCAGGAAGGTTATGAGTAAATTGTTGAGCGGTAAAGGGCGTTATTGAACGTTTCATAGAGTAGCTGGGGGATGTACGTATATTATGACTAAGATGAAGTTTAAAAGAAATAAGATAATGATCTGAGATTACTGAGGTTTGAGAAAGAATATCTAGGTTATCTATGCTAACACCCAGGGTCAAAACCAGATCCAGAGTATGATTACAGTAATGCATAGGTCCTGTTACATTTTGAGCAATACCAACTGAGTCTAGAATTGATGCAAAAGCCTTTTTTAATGAGTCATCAACTTTTTCAAAATGAATGTTGAAGTCTCCTACTATAATTACTTTATCACTACAAACTGCTAAATCTGCAGCGAAATCACTAAATTCTTTTAAAAATTCTACATAGGGTCCTGGTGGTCTGTAAATATTAATTAAAGAAAATGCATTCTGTTTTGTAATTGGATTAATTATATTGATGTAAAGAAGCTCAAAAGAAGTGAAATTATCATAGTGTTTCTGATTGACAGCTAGGGAATTTCTAAAAATTATGCAGACCCCGCCTCCTCTACCGGACGATCTGGGGTTGTGTATATAATTATAGCCTGCAGGGGTGGCTTCGTTTAATGCTAAATATTCATCGGGTCTAATCCAGGTTTCAGTGAGGCACAACACATCAAATTTCTGATCAGTTATGATTTCATTCACTATTACTGCTTTTGAATTTAGAGATCTTATGTTAAGTAAACCAATCTTTAGTGTTGAAGTGCTAGTGCTACAGTCTGGATATGATTGTTTAATATACGTTAGGTTATTTAGATTTACTGTTTGAGTTTTTTGACATTTATGTTTGACTCGGGGGACAGACACAGTCTGAATACATTGGTATCTAGGTAACGTCTCTTTGCAGCTCACAGACGGTCGGTTAAGCCTCTCTGTCTGCGGCCTGGTCCCGGCTCCGGTTTGTCAGCAGCTTCTAAGGCTACTGCTACTCTGCCGACTAACTAAGAGACTATGTGCTATGCTGCACGAAAGTAAGGCAGCACCATCCCGCGTGGGGTGGACACCATCCCTACCTAAAAGACCAGGCTTGCCCTCAAACATTAGCCAGTTGTCTATAAAGCCCACATGATTGTCCGTACACCACTTGGACATCCAGCGGTTCAGCGAAGAAAGCCTGCTGTAAGCTTCATCGCCACGCCTCATTGGGATGGGGCCAGAACAGATTACCTCCTCGGACAGCGTCTGGGCCTGTTTAACCACCTCTTTAATATTAGCCTTAGTTACTTCAGACTGCCGCAGACGAATATCATTGGCCCCTACATGAATAACTACCCTCGAATATCTCCTATTTGCTAACAGCCTAAGGTTGCCACTAATGTCCGGTGCTCTGGCTCCCGGTAAGCAGATAACTCTAGCCGCTGGTGCCCCTAAAGGAGTAGCTAATTTCACGTGCCGGACGATAGAATCTCCTATCACCAGAGTACCTTTAACAGGCTCCTCAGCGGGTGCTTCACTGAGCGGGGCAAACCTGTTTGACACGTGAACTGGGGGAGCATGGTGTACAGGTGGGCTGGCTGTGGCCTTTGCAGTAGCATTAGCCTTAGCCTTTCGACTATGCCGCCGAGACGTTACCCATTCGCCCTGCTGTGGGGGCTCTAAGGCCGGAGTCGAGGGGGTACTAGCTCTCCCTGGTGTACCCGGGGCTGCTAACAGTGACCCTTGCTGTCTATCCCTTATTAAACCCCGGATACGCAGCTCTAACTTGTCCACCTTCTCTACCAGGCAGTTAACTAGCTTGCACTTTGAACAAACACCACTATCATTATGACTATCGGTGGAGAAGGGGTCTAAACTAAACATGCCACACTCTGAACAAGAGAAAAACCCAGCAGTAGCCATGACAAAAAAGCACTCACCTTGTTTCAGTTGAAATTAGAAACTAACACAAACCAAACAGCAGCAGCAAACAGCTAATCCAGCAAACCTGTGGAAGAAGTCTGTAAAAGTGAGCTAAGAGTGGATTAATAGGTGGGTAGAGCAAAGTGGAGGCAGGCTAAAGGTGGATTAGTAAGTATGAAGGGTGAAAGAGGAAGAAAACAGGGGTAAATGTAGAAATTGAAGTAAATTAAAGAGAGCTAGCAATCAGCACACCACCAGCAACAGCAGCAAGACAGTAGCAGAGAGCAGACCAGAGTAGCAGAGAGCAGCACCAGAGAGAGACAGTGAGTGGACACAGTCTAAGCTGCCAGACACAACCTAAAGGCTGGCATCAGGGCTGCAAAGCACAAGTACAGCATACAAATTGCACCCCACTTCAACTCAAACTCGGACCCCCGACAGATGTGGCAAGGGATTCAAGCAGTTGCGGACCACAAGAACAAAGTCAGTTGCTCCATTAACCACAGATGCCTCCTTCCCTCCCTGCTGAACTGAATAACTTTTATGCACGCTTTGAGACCACTGCTCAGTCTCAACGTGTTAACGCTACTCTGCCCCCACCTGCACCACTCACACTGAATGCTGAAGAGGTGAGGAGAGCGCTGACACGGGTCTCTACTCGGAAAGCAGCAGGCCCTTATGGCATTCCAGGGCGGGTCCTGAAAGCGTGTGCCAATCAGCTGGCTGCCACCTTCACGGACATTTTCAACATCTCCCTGGCACAGTCTGTTGTTCCTGCCTGCTTCAAAGCTGCAACCATCATCCCCATCCCAAAGAAAACTACCAACTCCAGCATGAACGACTACCGCCCCATTGCTCTCACGCCCATAATCATGAAGTGCTTCGAGAGACTGATCCTCACTCACTTAAAGAGGAGTCTTCCCAGCACCCTGGACTCTCACAAGTTTGCCTACCAGGCAAACAGATCTACTGAGGACGCAGTCTCTCTGGCAATGCACACTGCACTCAACCACCGGGAAGGAACTAACACCTATGTTAGAATGCTGTTCATTGACTTCAGCTCCGGCTTTAACACCGTCATCCCCTCCAGACTCGTCTCCAAGCTCAACACACTTGGAATAAGTCACACCCTGCGCAGCTGGATTATGGACTACCTCACCTGCAGACCTCAGTGTGTTAGGATGGGTGAACCCAGCTCCCCCTCCCTTACACTCAGCACAGGTTGTCCACAAGGCTGTGTCCTCTCACCAATGCTCTACACACTGTACACCTACGACTGCACTCCAAAACACAGCTCCAATACTTTCATTAAATTTGCGGATGATACCACAATCATAGGCAGTATCACCAACAATGATGAAGGACCATACAGAGGGGAAGTCAAGCTCCTCACTGAGCGGTGTGCCACCAACAACCTGTCCCTCAACGTCAGCAGAACCAAAGAACTGATTGTTGACTTCAGGAGGGGAAGTAGAGAGCATGAACCACTGAGCATCGAGGGGGCGATGGTGGAAAGGGTGAACAGCTTCAAGTTTCTTGGTGTCTACATATGCAAGGATCTCACCTGGTCACTCAACAAATCCCACATCGTCAGGAAAAGCCAACAACGCCTTCACTTCCTCAGAAGGTTAAAAAAAAGTCAACCTAACACAAAAGCTCCTCTAGCCTTATTTCTAGTATATTTATATATTTATACTGTAACTGTTTATTTTAGATGTTACTGAATATTATGCTGCTACTCTCTACCTGCACTGTACACTTAATATACAGACCACTGTTTACAGCACTAGTACTTCTGCATTTACTGTACTGGACTGCAGTTCACCAGCACATTTCTGTCTATATACCTGATACACTTGAATATCTGACTGTGCATTAACTGTCTATATGTCCAATACACCTATAACACTTACCTATGCACATCTTGTCTACGTTTGACACCTGTATCTACTGACTCTGCACATTTTGTCTGTCTTTTACTGTCTTTTGTCTTGCACTGTTTACTATGCATCTTTTATTACTGCACTGGAAAAGTAGCCCGATAGTGTTTTGTTATACTGTACTACCCTGTATTGTATAATGACAAAAAAGTTTAATTGAATTGAAGAGAATCCGATGAATATTACCGTATGTCTCTTGGTACGCTCTGTCAGAGTGATGCCCTGATGTCTCTGGTGCCTCTTCATTGACGTCAGGTGATCTCTGTGTTGTGTGTGTGCAGCGTGGGTGACAACGGAACTTCATACTCCACCGCCGTCTGATCTGGTTACTGTTTAGGGCAGTAAATCTAAAAAGAAACAGACAGAAGAACTGAGAGCGTGACAGGATTATTGTCCAGAGTTTGAGGAGTATCTGGATCAGACTAGATGAGACTCCAGCTAGCCAGTCGGCCGTCCCCTCAGGCTGAAGTTGAGCTGTGAAAAGTGAGGATTTTAGCAGGTTTCATGTTTAGCAGCTGATAAGAATGTGGTTTTCTTCATTCTTTGAAGGTAAATGGAGATGACTATTTGATGAAGTCAGGTTCCTCACATGTGCTGCTAAAGTGCTCCTCTTTCTGTCTCCACTGAGCTGGACATCTCTGTAGTGCAGACAACTAAATTAAAATGACGGACAAGTTTAACAGTGAACTGTTCTGGACTGCATGATGACCTAAATGTGTTTCTAACTCTGCCCAAGGATCCTCTGGAAGTGAAACCTGGACGGGGATGTGAGACTGGGCTTCACCTCGGCACCGACTCTGGGGTGTATATTCAGAACACGGACCGGTCAAAAACGCTTCAGGGCACAAAAGTAATGCTGTTCATGATTTTTATTTGGTGAAAAAGGGACGAAGACTAAGGAAATTTACAGTGGTACCACACGCTGAGATGGGAGGCATCCGCAACAGAAGACTCGTCTCAGGAAGCTGGAGATCCGATTACGCAGCTTCTTCCACTTCTTTTCGGTGGTTCTGGTGGAATCTGTAGTACCTAAAGACAGAGAGAGAATAAGGAGAATGTCAGTTCAGCGCACTTGGAAAATCTGGACAAAGACCATTGAGAAATCTCAAGAGGAACTGAGTGACTCACCATCTGGGCAGGTAGGAACCTCCAGGCTATCATATTGCTCCTCGTCAGAATCCTCAGAGTCGCCTTCAACACAGGTTGCTTCATTCACCTGGAAGACACGTTGAATTAAGTCAGTAAAACAACATAAGAGACTGAGCATTACATCAAGATTGAATACAGAATCTCTCAGGTTCTACTGATCATCATGAATTCCCAAACTGTCGTCACCACTGAGCAGCTTTTTGTTTTATATTGGGTCAGTTTTATGGCTCAGTCTGATTTGGTCAGACTCTGAAGGTCAGACCACACGTTTGGCAAATGGTGTTGGGTTAATTTCTGGCTGATTCCAGGTTGTTCAGCTGTTCTTCTGTCTCAGCTGCAGCTGAAAAGCTGCTCAGTGGTGACGACAGTTTGGGAATTGAGTGTCGTCTCATCTTCAGAGTGTGATCAAATTGGCTGTCGGTCAAGTGTGATCTTGAAAGTTTGTGGCAAAGTGAGAAGACACGTTATATTAAGTCAGAAAACAACATATGATACTGAACATTACATCAAGATTAAATACAGAATCATTTCAGTCTGTTTACCTTAAAAGTAGGGATGGAGCTCGACGTATCAGGCCAAGCTTCTGGGGGAGATTCCGCACCGTTGTTACAAAACCTGATGGGTGTTCTCTCCAGGCTGTGCCTGCAGCTTTGGGAGGCGTTGAAGAGATCAGAGCACTCATCGCTCAGATCAGGAGATCCACCAGCTTCTCTGATTAGTTCCACTGATGGAGTCCGTGTACTGAGGACGCTGCTGCAGGACTCTTCCACCTCAGACATCCCCTGCAATCTTTTCTCATCCAGAGCCTAAACAGAATGTAGCCAAAGGCAAAAGTGTTAACACATGAAGATCAGACAATACACAGGTATTCATGGGTGTGTGTATATGTACTTAACACACTCCCTCTCAGCTTCTACTGATTATCATGAAATAACATCACGGCTGTGATTTGGTCGCCGTAGATCATCACAGCTGTGATGTTATAGTGATAACACTCTCCTCAAGTGTTCTACTGATTATATAACAGTTTAATAAATACAGTAAAAAATTAATAAACCGGGCGGCGAACGAGGCGTTTAATATGTTGTAATGTTCAGTTCCTTCCTCCAAATTATAGCTCCTTAACGAGCAGCTTGTTGCTACATCAGAGTAACAAGATCCACCCACTCGCTGCACAGCCGTCAGTTCGTTCTCCAGCTCCTTGCACTAAATTCCCAAACTGTCGTCGCCACTGAGCAGCTTTTTGTTTTACATTGGGTCAGTTTTATGGCTCAGTCTCATTTGGTCAGACTCTGAAGGTCAGACCACACGTTTGGTGAATGGTGTTGGGTTAATTTCTGGCCGATTCCAGGTTGTTCAGCTGTTCTTCTGTCTCAGCTGCAGCTGAAAAGCTGCTCAGTGGTGACGGCAGTTTGGGAATTTAGTGTCGTCTCATCTTCAGAGTGTGATCAAATTGGCTGCCGGTCAAGTGTGATCTTGAACGTTTGTGGCAAAGTGAGAAGACACGTTGTATTAAGTCATAAAACAACATATGAGACTGAGCATTACATCAAGATTAAATACAGAATCATTTCAGTCTGTTTACCTTAAAAGTAGGGATGGAGCTCGACGTATCAGGCCAAGCTTCTACGGGAGACTCCGCATCGTTGTAACAAAACCTGATGGGTTTTCTCTCCAGGCTGTATCTGCAGGTTTGGGAGGCGTTTAAGAGCTCAGAGCACTCATCGCTCAGATCAGGAGATCCACCAGCTTCTCTGATTAGTTCCACCGATGGACTCCGTGAACTGAGGACGCTGCTGCAGGACTCTTGCACCTCAGACTTCCCCTGCAAGCTTTTCTCATCCAGAGCCTAAACAGAATGTAGCCAAAGGCAAAAGTGTTAACACATGAACATCAGACATTTCACCACACAGGTATTCATGGGTGTGTGTATATGTACTTAACACACTCCCTCTCAGGTTCTACTGATCATCATGAATTCCCAAACTCTCGTCACCACTGAGCAGCTTTTTCTTTTATATTGGGTCAGTTTTATGGCTCAGTCTGATTTGGTCAGACTCTGAAGGTCAGACCACACGTTTGGCGAATGGTGTTGGGTTCATTTCTGGCTGATTCCAGGTTGTTCAGCTGTTCTTCTGTCTCAGCTGCAGCTGAAAAGCTGCTCAGTGGTGACGACAGTTTGGGAATTTAGTGTGGTCTCATCTTCAGAGTGTGACCAAATTGGCTGTCGGTCAAGTGTGATCTTGAAAGTTTGTGGCAAAGTGAGAACACACGTTGTATTAAGTCAGTAAAACAACATACGAGGCTGAGCATTACATCAAGATTAAATACAGAATCATTTCAGTCTGTTTACCTTAAAAGTAGGGATGGAGCTCGAAGAATCAGGCCAAGCTTCCAGAAAACATTTTACACCGTTGTTATAAAACCCGATGGGTGTTCTCTCCAGGCTGTGCCTGCAGGTTTGCGAGGTGTTGAAGAGCTCAGAGCACTCACTCAGATCAGGAGATCCACCAGCTTCTCTGATAAGTTCCACTGATGGACTCCGTGTACTGAGGATGGTGCTGCAGGACTCTTCCACCTCAGACATCCCCTGCGATCTTTTCTCATCCAGAGCCTAAACAGAATGTAGCCAAAGGCAAAATTGTTAAACATCAGACAATTCACCACACAGGTATTCATGGGTGTGTGTATATGTATTTAACACACTCCCTCTCAGGTTGCACTGATCATCATGAAATAACATGTTATAGTGAAACACTCTCCTCAAGTGTTCTCATAAAAGTTTGTAGCAAAGTGAGAAATAAAAAAATTCAAATATGCATATGTGTGTATTTGTGTGTGTGTGCGTGTATGTTTGTAAATGTATACGAATACATGCATACATGTATGCATGCATAAACATACATCCATATTGTATAAATACTTATATGCATACACACATAAATATACACTTACATATTGTATGGACACATACACACAAACGTACATATTGTATGCACACATACTCGCATACATACATATTGTGCTTATACATATATATTTATATATAGTATGTATATATGTATAGGTGTATATATGTATGTACATACATAGACACACACACACACACACACACACATATATATATATATATATATATATATATATATATATATATATATATATATACACTTATTGCCTACATACATATTATATCATACATATGTATATGTGTACATATGAATGTACATAAATCTATGTACATAAATGTATGAGAATATATGCATACATCCACACATACATACCTACATACCTACATACATGCATACACACATACACATGTGTATAGCACATGGGTATATATGTATGTAACGATATATATGTATACATGTACATATATACATTTATATGAATACATGCATAAATGTATGAATACCTACATACACAAACATACTTATTTAATACATACATAAAACACATACATACATACGTATGTTGTACATAGTATGTATGAATATATGTATATGTGTATGTATGTAATTATATATGTATACATGTATATACATATATGTATATGAATACATGCTTACATGTATGCATACATACACACACATACATACTTATTGCATACATACATACATCCATACATCCATACACCTATGTAAATAGTAGGTATGTCTATATGAATATGTGTATACATGTACGTAACTCTACATATGTACATGTGTACATATGTATGTAACTATATATGTATACATGTATATACACATATGCATATGAATACATGGATACATGTCTGCATACATACACATACATACATACTTTTTGCATACATAGATACACACATACACACACACACACACATATATATAGTATGTATGTAAGTATATATGTATATGTGTATATACACATATGTATATGAATACATGCTTACATGTATGCATACATACACACACATACATACTTATTGCATACATACATACATACATACATACATACATACACATATGGAAGTAGTATGTATGTATATATAAATATGTGTATATATCTATGTAACTATACATGTAGTATATATGTATACTACATTCATATACTATGTATATGAATACATGCATACATGTATGCGTACATACCCATATGCACATATGCACATGAATATACATACATGTACATATACAAATGTATGTGTTTATATATGTATTTAACTATATATGTATATATCTATTTACATATATGTGTATGATTACACACATACATGTATGTATACATACACACATAGATACTTATTACATACACACGTACACAGAAACATATATATATATATATATATATATATATATATATATATATATATATATATACACACACAATTATTGCCTACATACATATGTATATTGTACGTATGTATATATGTATATGTGTACATATGTACGTACATAAATATATGTACATAAATGTATAAGAATATATGCATACATACACACATACACGTGTGAATGGTACATATGTATATATGTATTGGTATATATGTATGTAAGTATATATATGTATACATGGACATACATAAATGTATATGATTAAATGCATACATGTATGCATACCTACATACACAAACATACTTATTGCATACATACATAAAACATACATACATAAGTATGTACATAGTATGTATGAATATATGTATATGTGTATGTATGTATGTAATTATATATCTATACATGAATATACATATATGTATATGAATACATGCATACATGTATGCATACATACAAACACATACATACTTATTGCATACATCCATACACCTATGTAAATTGTAGGTATGTCTATATGAATATGTGTATACATCTATGTAACTGTACATGTATATACATACATGTGTATGAATACATGCATACATGTATGCATACATACACACATACATTTATGCACACATACACATATACAGTGTTATTGCCTACATAGATACACACATACAGACATAATGTATATAGTATGTTTGTATATATGTATATGTGTATATATGTATGTAACTATAAATGTATACAAGTATATACATTTATGTATATAAATACATACATAAACACATACATACATATTGTATATATACATATATGCATACATACACACATACATATTTATTGCATAAATACATAAATACATACACACATACATATGTATATAGTATATACGTACATATGTTTGTGTATATATGTAACTATACAAGTATACATATATATACATATATGCATATGATTACATGCATGCATGTATGCATACATACATATATACACACATACACATATGTATATAGTATGTATATATGTATATGTGTATACATGTAACTATATATGTATACATGCATAAACATATGTATATGAATACATGCATACATGTATGCATACATGCACATACTTATTGCATACATACATATGTATATATGTATGTGTACATATGTATGTAACTATTTATGTATACATATATATACACACATATGTATATGAATATATGGATACATGTATGCATACATACACATACATACATACATACTTTTTGCATATATAGATACACACACGCACACTATATATATATATATATATATATATATATATATATATATATATATATATAGAGTATGTATATGTGTATATGTGTATATATGTATGTAATTATATATGTATACATGTATATACATATATGTAAATGAATACATGCACACATGTATGCATACATACACACATACTTGCTTATTGCATACATACATACACACATATACATGTACATGCATACATTCATACATCTATGCATATATACAGACATACATATTGTAAACATGTGTATGCATACATACACACATACATACTTATTGCATACATACATACACACACACACACTATATATATATATATATTACACATATGTATATAGTATGTATGTATATATGTATATGTATATATACGTATGTAACTACATATGTATATGAATACTTATTGCATACATACAATACAAGTGTAATTCTGATTTTAGTGGTACATATTTAACCTTCAGGAATATATGTATCATCTCTATATTATGCGTATATGTCCATTACTTGATGTTTATATCAAGGTTCTGGCTCCGACTTACCGTTCCCAGTTCCGGTTCTGCTTCCATTCTCGCGTCCGCACCGGAGATCGACACAAACGCGACTGAATGAGTTTCACGCAGCGCTGCCTTTTATAGCCGCCGCGACTGTGACATCACCGCCGCCGCGACTGTGACGTCACCGCCGCGACTGTGACGTTACCGCCGCCGCGACTGTGACGTCACCGCCGCCGGAACGCCCCGCCCACGTCTTGTCACCATGGTAACAGTAAATAGTATGGATGTATATATGTATAAGGGTATACATGTATGTAACTATATATGTATACATGTATATACATGTGTGTATATGAATACATGCATACATACATGCATATATACACAAATACACATACATATGTATATAGTATGTATGTATGTATATACGTATGTAACTACATATGTATATGAATACTTATTGCATACATACAATACAAGTGTAATTCTGATTTTAGTGGTACATATTTAACCTTCAGGAATATATGTATCATCTCTATATTATGCGTTTATGTCCATTACTTGATGTTTATATCAAGGTTCTGGCTCTGACTTACCGTTCCCAGTTCCGGTTCTGCGTCCATTCTCGCGTCCGCACCGGAGATCGACACAAACGCGACTGAATGATTTTCACGTAGCTCTGCCTTTTATAGCTGCCGCGACTGTGACGTCACCGCCGCCGGAACGCCCCGCCCACGACTCGTCACCATGGTAACAGGTGCCGCGATGTAAACAGTCCAGCAGCGTCAGGTTTCTTACTGTAAATGAATGATTTCCCGGACAGTATCAGCCGCTGGATCCGCGCCTCTTCAACACTAAAGGCCATTAAAGCTGTTAAAGCTCGTCTGGACTGGGTCCTTCTACAGAAACGCCCAGCGCTCAGAGACACATTACCCTGAACAGCCCAGTAGGGTTAGGGCTATTTATTCATTCATTCATGTCTAAATTAACTTATTCAGATTTTAAAATAAAGCAGTGACTTATTTTAACAGTTACACCTTCTTGAGCCGTTAATTTAGCCATATTGGTTCTTAAATCAATTATCTAGAACTCCAAGCACCACGGAGGAGCTCGTCCCCACAGTCATGCATAAAGGGAGACGCCATATTTTCAAGATTAAACACACATTTTGCTCAAAATTTAACTGCAATAATCTAAACGTTACTATGGACTATAGACATTAAATCACATTAAAGAAATCAAATGACAAATAAACATTATAACACATGTAATGAAAGTTCCCCAGGAGTCGTGTCACTGGCGTCACCGCTTAACAGAAAGTCTCTTATTTTGAAATAAAAGTCACACCGATGACGTCACTCGACTTCCTTTCACCTGTTTTCTGAAGATCCATGAAGAAAAGCTCATGGCGAGTCCACCGACTTTATTCTGCGGTAAAAGTGGAAAAACGGAAGATAAATGGATTAAATTCCATGTTTTAGCGGACGTTCCAGGATGGACCATGATGTGGTTTGATGTTCTGTAGCAGCCGTTTAGTAAAACGCGTTCTTCATTAAAAACGTCACCGGTGTGACTTTTCTTATGTGTAACACCAATGACGATCGGTAACACCGGTGACCCCTATGGAGGTTTCAGTGGAGCGACCCTACTTCAAGATTTCTGCAGTTATGTGAGTCTCCCTAGCAAATTTATTCATGTATGTGTGACACCCGAAAAAGTGTGTTCACTTTTCTGTTTGTTTGTGTTTCCTTTATTATTATTATTATTATTATTATTATTGTTAGTTACCTTTAGTTAAATCTGCCATGTTAATCTTATCAATGCTCGTCAATTCTAAGCTTGGTATTAGAAGACCAGGTATCCCTGCTAATCCCTGATGCTGCCAGTAGGGGGCGGAGCAGCGCTGGCTGTGCTGTGATTATCTGCAGTAGTCTGTAAATTTCCTCTCAGACTAGCCAGGCGTTCGTTAAAGCGAGCGGCGTCTTCTGTCTCATCCTTTCCGCCCTGTTTTTCAGATGAGCGCCGTGTTAGAAATACGCTGAACCCCTCCTGACCCAGTTAGTCCAGCGTCCGGGAGCAGATATCAGCACGTTTGGGTCAGCTTGCGTGCGCGGAGTCGAGGCTTAGTAGGTTCCAGAAATGCAGACGGGCAGATCCTGAGTTGTGAAATGCCGGATGCACTTTTTAGCCGCTTGTGTTTTAGCTGAGCTTCTGGGTGAACTCCATGAAGAAACCTGTGTTTGGGAGAGGATATTATTTTATTTTGGCCGTGTGAACGAGTGACATAATGTGTTTACACATCCGAGACGTTCTAAGAGGTTTGATAGCGCCAGTTATTAGCACGTTGAGTTCAGAGCACCCCAGTTAATGAGTGAGCCTCGTCTGTATCTCAGTCTGTGGTATATAATATGTGATGTTATAGACTAAATATACAACCCCAATTCCACACTGTAAAACATTTCAAGTTGGTTAAACTCAGCAGAAGAAGTTCACCTGCTGCCTTAAAAAGCTGAGTAAACTCAACTTGAAGAAAATCTTTGTAACAACTCAAGATGTTAAGTTAAACAAGTTGTTAAAATACTGATTATTTATTGTTTCAACTTCATGCACCAAGTTAAAACAACTTACAATGTTCAGTTTATCCATTTATAAAAATGAACTATTTAGTTAAATAAACTTACAGTTCCTCACTATTTTAACACACTTTCAAGTTAATACAACTTCAGCAATATTCACATAACCTATAATTTTAAGTTAACCACGCTTATGTTTTTAAGTTATTTCTAAATTTCTTGTGCAAATGAATCAAACTACAACAACTTCTGTTCATTAATAACATTTATTTGAACAAATTTTACATGACCTTTCTCCTTGGCTATTGGTACATTTATAAAAAATCCAATGCCACTGTTAAACATTTATTGTTAACAAGTTCCACAAATGCTGTCTATGAATAAAACTGCCTGAACTGGTTACTGGAGCAGACAAAATGGCAGCAAGTGAGAGAAAGCGAGTTAGAAAATACATCTCGCATCATCAAAACATTACAAAAATTATGTATAACACAAAGGTTTCTACCTTTACGCAGGACCAATAAGTGCAAATTCCACTTTTTTAAATGTCTAGAGACTGACATTAAGAACAAATGTTTTAGACTCATTTAGAACAAATTTCCTGCCATGTGCATCTTTTTTTAAGTACTAAATACTGAAAAAAAAACAGACCTCAAAATAACATTTCCTCATTTTTGTTTTAGCTGCCATTCTATAAAAACAAGTTTAAAAGTTTGTGCTTCTAATAACAGTGCTTGCAATTTTTTGACATGGCCTGTAAGAACCTTGAACTAAACACAATAAAAGTGGATGTCAAAGGAACGTGATGTACCAAACATGTACCAACTTGTGCTTTTCCAACAATACACATCACTTTCTTTTCAGTTTAGGCTGCTGTGTCATCAGTCTATAAACGATACCTCAGAAGTTTGTTTCTCAGTCCATGTATCCTAGCTGAACACTGGTCTGGTTTGATCTTCATGATAACCCTCTGCAAGAACTCGAATGAGTACCTCATTTTGCAAGGGTACTCCAGATTAAGGCAGTAGATGGTACCCATTAGCATGGCAAAACCAGTAGGCACATCTCTGACTGAATGAAGAACGAGTCTCCTCTACCACCACAGCCACATTGAAGATTTCAAGAGGGAAAGCATCATGCAAGACACCTTCATATCCAATCAGAAGCCCAACACGCATTCCCTTCATGAGAACATCCAGAGTTTGATCATGAGCCTAAACAAAAAAGAGAGATAGAGATATTTTGTCCTAATAACCACTACATGCATGTAATTCTAACATACAGTGTTTTCCCTTTTCAAATTTAATGGGATGGTGCGCAAAATCTAAATAGAAACAGAATGAATGCAAATAAGTTAACTGAAATAAATTCAAATATTGGAACAGATTTTATTTAAATACTTTGTCAGCAACATGTAAAAAGTTGGAATGGGTAACAAGTCAATTTGTCTAAGCCTATTCAGAACAAAACATTAGGTTAATTAGTGAACAGGTCAGTAACATTCCAGAGAGCCTGGGACTTTCAGAATGAAAGACTGTGTGAGCAAAAAGTGCACAATTAAGAACAGCTTTCCTTGACATAAAATAGCAAAGAATTTGGGGGGTCATCTATTGTATATGTCAATATAGATTAGGAGAACCTGGAAAAATCTCTATACAAAAGACATAAAACTGAAAACCTGTCTGGCTGTGATATTCAGGTTCTCAGGCAGCAATGCATTAAAATGGACATGATTCTGTAGAAATCACTAAAGGGACGCAAGAATTCTTTCAAAACCATCATCTTTAAAACACAGCTCATGTTTCCATCTAGGAATTCAAGTTAAAACTCTAACATGCAAAGAAGAAACCAGAAATCAACAAAATTCAAAAACATCTACCTTCTCTGAACCTGAGCTAATTTAAGATTAACTGAGACAAAGTAGTGTTTTAAATGAGATTGCTCAGGTATGGTTCCTTCTTTGTATGGCAAAGTTTTAACTTGCTTTTGTGGATGTAGTGGATATTTTAGAAAATGTTTATTAAATTATTTCCATCACAGAATTGTCAGCTTTTGTAATGCGTTGCTGTCTGTGGACTCTTTGCTCCTTTGACTACTGAAATATTATTCTTCAAGAGTCCCTGTAATGCTCTTTTTATAACCAAATCATGATATCAACCTTCTGACAATAAACTATTTTTTTAGCCTTACACAACTTCACTAATCTTTCCCCTTACCCCTTTATTAAATGTGTTACTGGTATCAAAATATGAACTGTAAAAAAAATCTAATTAAATTGGCTGACAATTAAAATGTCTATTTATTTACAATTTCATATACATTTTAAACTATTTGTACACCAACCTATTTATATTCTGAACAGCATCATAACTTTTTTTTTTTTTTTTACACAAATTGGGGCTTGTACTCAAATACACCAGCTGCAATTTAGTGTAAAATTATTAGTGCAAGAAGAGAGATACTTTATTGATCCCAAAGGAAATTAAGGAAATTAAATCGTAATCTTAAAACCCTTAGAATGTGTATGTTAAAGTGTACCTAATTTTATTGAATTGGTAAATTAATTTCCTCCATCAATGAACCAGTGCTCAATATTTTGAGGGGCCAATTGTCCACCTTGCAATCATGGCTTGGACAAATGCGGAACCAGTCTGTTTGTGGGCTATAAGCACGGAGAGCAATGTTCAAAGTGTAAATGATTTCTTACATCACACATCCTGATTACATCAGAAGTATCCTCTGAGAAGAATCGTGGAAGACCAAGCAGAGCAGCTGTTCTTCGATTCTGATGTGTGTCCTGCATACAATTAGATGAAGAAGTGAGTAAATGCAATAATTCATTTTAGCACATCTTTTTTTATTATTATTATTATTTTTTTTTAACACATACCTCCTTTTGAAGGCTATCCATAATACTGCTAAGGGTCAACCTTCTGCTTGATGAAACTGCTGCTTTGTACAGCTGTAAGAGACCTGGCACCAAGGCATCTACTCCATCCAAGAATGACTGCACCAGATCAGTGGTGACAATTCTTGAGAATTCAGCAGTTATCTGAAACAGACACACGACAGCAGGACAGCGAATGTGTAAAACCAAATAGATGCTACATCATATAGATGTCAGTTGACCTTGGTTACCTGTCTCTCACTGAACAAAGCAGGCCAGCTTTCCATGACAACAGAGATTGTAGACACCTGCATAGTTTTTTACTGATATATATATATTAGGTATGTCCACTCATCCCTAAATACGCAAATTGAACCCAACTAAGTTACAACATTTACGAAAATCAGCTCAGGAGAAAATCAGCCATTATTTTTTTTAATTACATCACTATCTAGAAGGTGGATGAGCACAGCTGTGCACCACCACATCCAGAACAAAGCACAGGAAAAGACACCAAGCTAACTTAAACCTTCCAAAGCTAACTAGCCTTAGCTAGCTCCCCAACTAACATTAGTAGCTAAACCGAGCCCTCAAATTAAAGACAATGTAACGTTAATTTAACACATATAACTAGTGTAAAATTAAAACTACCAACTAAAAATAGTTCTCCTGGTCGCTTTTATGTTTTCCACTGTTTATTGAAGGTAGAGTGTAGCTATGAAGAGGTGAGGGAAGTGAGATTGAGAGAGAGGAATTGGCGGGAGCGTTCAATTAAAAACTGAGGGAAATAGAAATACGGATATATATTTTAATAGAACAAAATCAAATTCTTGAACAAAAACAGATTACAATGAACAAAATAGGTTAGCTATCTTGTTATATAAGCATTTAAAGGACGTTAAACTAGTGCGCTAACGAATTAACTAACTAGCTAGTTAGCTAACATAGCTAACGCTAGCTTAGCTAGTTAACTACTTAACTAGCTTGCAAGCTCTAGTGAGCGTTAGCGAACATATTTTTCACTATTATTATGTGCAAAAACAAAGCAAAGTTTTCACCCCAGTTATTACAGCACAAAACACACAGCCACCACCTACCTGCTAGGTTAGCTAGGTTAAGTTAACTAGCTAGCTACCGACCTAGGCGCTGTATTTAACGAGCATTAGTTAAGCGTCCCATGCTTCGGCAACATGGAGAATCAAAGAGGAAATTTGTGATAACAGTCATCGCTGTCACATTCACAGAGTCTGACCAACGTGCACAATTTACCTTTTTATGGCACAAGAAAGCCGCAGTTTGGCAGGTTTAAAATAATGAAAACCCACCTGCTGACCGCCGCTGTGGCGCTCCCCTGTAAACTCCACTCCAGCTGGCCAAAATCCACTTCACACCCCGCCTCAAACTGGAGTCCGGAGTCAGGGGTGTCCCTCCGCCGCTGGAAGTAGTCCCATATAGTTGACGTTTTTGCTCTGCCTTTTTAATATTAATTGCTATGGGTCTGTGAAAAAGTGGTTAGCCCAATGCTCCCATTGTTTTACATTGTAAAAAGTATTCCTGTCTTTTCTAACTTCGAAAATGGTGCCTACCTCTCTGCAGATTCAAATCATCCCACTTTCCTTTTTTTAATCAATAGCTTACCAACATAAGTTAAATAAACTTTGACAATTTTGATAAACTCACAAGAAGTCAAGACAATGTGTTCTTTTAAGTTCTTTTTATTTAAAACGAAGGAACTTGAGTTCAATATCCTAAACTTGCCATGTCAATTGGAACTGAAAAGAAGAAATGAGTTCACATAACAAAATGTGGCTGTAATGTTTTACAGTGCAGTGAAGTTGGGACGTTGTGTAAAACATAAATAAAAACAGAATACGATGATTAGAAAATCCTTTTCAACCTATATTCAATTTAATACACTACAAAGACAAGATATTTAATGTTCAAACAGATAAACTTTATTGTTTTTTGCAAATATTCACTCATTTTGAATTTGATGCCTGTAGCACGTTCCAAAGAAGTTGGGATGGGGCAACAAAAGGCTGGGAAAGTTGAGGAATGCTCAAAAAACACCTGTTTGGAACATTCCACAGGTGAACAGGTTAATTGGAAGCAGGTGAGTGTCATGATTGGGTATAAAGGGAGCATCCCTGAAAGGCTCAGTCGTTTACAAGCAAGGGCGGGCGAGGTTCACCACTTTGTGAACAACTGCGTGAGCAAATAGTCCAACAGTCTAAGAACAACGTTTCTCAACATGCAACTGCAAGGAATTTAGGGATTTCATCATCTACAGTCCATAATATCATCAAAAGATTCAGAGAATCTGGAGAAATCTCTGCAAGTAAGCAGCAAGGCAGAAAACCAACATTGAATGCCCGTGACCTTCGACCCCTCAGGCGGCACTGCATTAAAAACTGACATCATTCTGTAACGGATATTCCCACATGGGCTCAGGAACACTTCAGAAAACCACTGTCAGTGAACTCAGTTCGTCGCTCCATCTACAAGTGCAAGTTAAAACTCTGCCATGCAAAGCGAAGCCACATATCAACAACACCCAGAAACGCCGCCGGCTTCTCTGGGCCTGAGCTCATCTGTGATGGACTGACTCAAAGTGGAAAAGGACTGTCCGGATTGTTTTCAGCGCAAAGTTCAAAAGCCTACATCTCTGATGGTGTGGGGGTGTGTTAGCGCCCATGGCATGGGTAACTGGTACATCTGTGAAGGCACCATTAATGCTGAGAGGTACATACAGGTTTTGGATCAACATCTGCTGCCATCCAAGCAGCCTTTTTCAGGGACGTCCTGCTTATTTCAGCAAGACAATGCCAAGCCACATTCTGCACGTGTTACAACAGCGTGGCTTCGTAGTAAAAGACTGCAGGTACTAGACTGGCCTGCCTGCAGTCCAGACCCATCTCACATTGAAAATGTGTGGCACTTTATGAAGAACAAAATACGACAACGGAGACCCCCGGACTGCTGAGCAGCTGAAGCTGTACATCAAGCAAGAATGGGAAAGAATTCCACCTACAAAGCTCCAACAATCAGTGTCCTCAGTTCCCAAACGCTTAGTGAGTGCTGTTAAAGTAAAGGTGATGTAACACAGTGGTAAACACGCCCCTGTCCCAACTTCTTTGGAACGTGTTTCAGGCATCAAATTCAAAATGTGTGAATATTTGCAAAAAACAATAAAGTTTATCTGTTTGAACATTAAATATCTCGTCTTTGTAGTGTATTGAATTGAATATAGGTTGAAAAGGAGTTGCTAATCATTGTATTCTGTTTTTATTTATGTTTTTCACAACGTCCCAACTTCACTGGAATTGGGGTTTTATACAAGCTTTACCCATTCTTTTGGCCCATGGACATCCCTCCTGTATTTTAAGGATATTATCTCCCTCAAATGAGAAAACAATGTGAACTCACCTGCTGGACAAAGATGCCTAAACGGGACTGTAGTGTGCAGCTGTCTCCCTCTGATAGGGACATGTTCAGCCTATAGTAACATATGTGAGAACACAAGCTAAATATGTCTATGCTTTGTACTGAACTGTGATGTTTGCTGAGCAAAGAGCAAAAGAGAAACAGATATTTTTATAATCAGAATTATTCAAGTAAACCGAGACCAGAGAGGCGTTCGTGAAGGAGAGCCATGTCTTCTGTCTCATCCTTTCAGCCCTGTGTCTCAGGGGCTGGATCTGTCCCACGGGTCCCAAGCCTGGGACTTGTTACGTATGTATTCACTGTTATTTCGCTGTTGTCGGAAGAAAAACAGAAAATAAAACCAAAGTGTTGACTTTACAGGAGAAGGAAAAACCTCCTTTACTTTTAATGTAAGTCAATGGAACCAGACGTCTTCCCAAGTCATTTTGGGCCGTTTCTTTTAGTCCATTCATCATGACATTTACACCTGATGTAAAGAGCAACAGGCGTTTTCATATTATCCCAAAAAGTGAAACAGGACAGAAATGGAGATACGAGGTTTTCTTCAGACAGCAGCGATATGTATGTTTTTCACACACATATGATGTCGTGCGTTTTACTTCAATAGAAAAGGATAAAAATCCTTCTCAAGTTTGTGTTGCTCCCATTTATTCCTGAAAATGAGTGCCAGTTCACCACATAAATCCTCGTACCAGCAGCACACACACTACAATGTTAGTGCCACTGCTGGGCTGTGAACCACCACCCAAATAACATCTGGACAACAGCGGTCCTGTGGTCAGAATTCGATCAATGATCAATGAGGTAAATTGTACAGCAAAAAGGCCAATAAGTGTAGCTGGCAACTTGGTGTAAGTTGTAACGTCTATATTTTTTACTGTCCATTTTAGATTGAATATGGTTATTGTGTAATTTTCACTTCAAATGTATTTAACGAGAAACAATTAGTGTAAAAAAAAGGAAAAAATTGTTCACGTTACATTTCTTACAACAAAAATGTTTATTCAGCTATTAGTAAACTTCCTTTAAACTAAGTGAGTATGCTGGTGTAACCCAGGTTTCAAAGAAGTTCATTTATTATAATGTATTATTACACAATACATATAAATAATTTATTTTTTTTTAAATTAAATAGATGACATTAGATTAGTAAGGAAATAATCACTTTTCTCTATAAGGGAACTTAATAATATACAATAATTATAAAATGAAAGTCCATTTTATTTATTGGTAGCAGTATTTGAACTGCGAGCAGACTAGCTTGTAGACCCCCTGGGACCGCCCACTGCGCAAAATATTAACCAATTAGCGATCAAGGGGGTGTGGCCACACGCTTCGCTACGCGCACTGTCGCCAATTTAGCGACTTTTCAGAGCCTCTGGCGACTTTATTTATTAAAAGGCGACTAGCGACAAATCCAGCGAGTTTTTGTGGAGTTGTTGGAGACTTTCGGAGACTCTGAGATGAACCCTCAGGCTCTTCAGTGACGGTCCCCGTCCCACAGTCCCACAGTCAGAGCAGACCCACGCCGCTCCACGCCCACACTGCGCATGCGCCGCCCCGTGTTCACAGAGCGGGATGAACATAGAAATCGGAGGTCTGGAGACCCTCAACTCAGTCCTGTGTATCCGATATGGTCTCGGGCTGGCTGGTGAGGCTCGCTATGAGCTCAAGCTGCCTGATGATGTCTTGCAGCTTTTTGGCACATCAGCTGCTTATTGATGTAAGTCGGCTCCCTCAGCTGAACCTGCCATAGAAGACCAAATGAAGATGACCTACTCTTTCAGGGAGCCAGAGCAGTTTGTGAACAATGGGTTTGAAACTAAAGAAAACTTTAGAAAACTTAAAAAAAAATGAAAAAATAATAAAGAAATAAAAAACCCTAAAAATAAATAAATAAATAAAAACAAAAAATAAATAAACCTAAAAATCAATAAACAAATAAACTAAAAATAAATTAAAAACCTAAAAATAAATAAATAAATAAAAACCTAAAAATAAATAAATAAAAACAATAAATAAATAAATAAATAAAAACAAATAAATAAATAAACCTAAAAATCAATAAACAAATAAACTACAAATAAATTAATTAATTAAAAAACCTATAAATGAATAAAAAACCTAAAAATAAATAAATAAAAAACCTAAAAATAAATAAATAAAAACTAAAAATAAATTTAAAAAACTAAAAAAAGAGAAAAAAAACTAAAAAAAAGAGAAAAAAAACTAAGTAACTCCGCCAAAGCGTCTGTTTTAAGGTCCCTCTGCGGTCCCAGCCCGGATGAAGGAGGAGGGTTGAACGCTGAACAGCAGTTCCTGCTAACTGCTACTCTTATGCTAACATTTAACAACGCAGCAAAAAACCGATTCATGTAATTTACCTAAAAAATGGTTTATACCCGGCGTTAAAGTCCTGAGCGTGTTTGGAGAAGTGACTGCCTGTTTCAGAGGCAGCGGATCGTTTTTCCACTGGCTCCGCGCGAGGGTCTCGTTCTCCGGGTGGTGGCTGAGCGGACGGGACGGCTCTGCTGCTGCGCGCTAAACACTTTGGGTTTTAATAGGTTTGGGAGTTAAACTGCAGGCTAAGCGCCGCCTGCAGCTTTACTGAAGCCAGAGAGCTGAAGTTCGCTAATTTAGCCGCTAAACTGGCCGGGAGGAGGACACGAGCCGAATTATCGCCATGGGTTGCCAGATTGGCGAGAATTAAACACCTAGATTGGTCGTAAAGGTAGATGACTTCAAATATCCTGGCTCCATCCAGAGCAATGGACAGTGTAGAAAAGAGGTGAAGAAGAGGGTGCAGGCAGGATGGAGTGGGTGGAGACGGGTGTCAGGGCTGATGTGTGACAGAAGGATAGCAGCAAGAGTGAAAGGGAAGGTTTACAAGACAGTAGTGCGTCCTGCTATGATGTCTGGTTTGGAGACTGTGGCTCTGTCTAAAAGACAGGAGGCTGAGCTGGAGGTGGCGGAGATGAAGATGCTGAGATTTTCGCTGGGAGTGACAAGGATGGACAAGATTAGAAATGAGCAGATCAGAGGGACAGTGAAGGTGGAGCAGTTTGGAGATAAAGCCAGAGAGGCCAGGTTGAGATGGTTTGGACATGTGTTGAGGAGGAATAGTGGATATATTGGGCAAAGAATGTTGGAGATGGAGCTGCCGGGTAGAAGGAGAAGAGGTAGACCTCAGAGAAGGTTTATGGATGTAGTAAAGGTGGACATGGAGATGGTTGGTGTGAAAGTAGAGGAGGCAGTGGATAGGGCAAGATGGAGGCAGATGATCGCTGTGGCGACCCCTAAAGGGAGTAGCCGAAAGAAGAAGAAGAAGATTGGATTTGGCCAGTGTTGTGGGGATCGAGACCTGCGGCCTGGTTATAAGAAACCCAGTCGTGCAGGAGACAGGATGGCGAGCCACAGCCCAAAGGGCTTCTTTCTGAGCTTCAAACCTCGAGTATCCCTGTTTTTCACCCATGAGGACCTTTTTTTTTCTCTCACGAGTAAATTGCACTTGACTCTCCCCTCAAAGACAGGAGTAGACAAACTCACAGGAACTGTTGATCGTTGATGGAGTAACAACTATTTGAATTCAGGGAGACTTGATTCCCATTCCCAAGTGTTAATTACAGTTAATTGAATTGTGACTTTCCTTACTGAAGAGTTGGCAGCACTGCGTGCAGTAGGCTGGAGTTGCAGCCGCTCCTCTTTTACGAACTGAACTTAAGTGTTTGAACTGATTTAAGACATATTACAGTCAAGTAGTGAGAAGGATTAGTGTTTTTCCGATTTCTTGGGAGAAGTTGGTGTTGTTTTGGAGGGTTTCTAATCGAGAATTCCTCATTTTGGTGTGCAACTCCGGTGAGTCATGTTTTTCAGTGCTATGCTAGTCACTCTATTAGCCGGTTTCTAACTTTAAAACATGTCAAATTCAAGGCAGAATTGTGTAAAAACAGTTTTGAAGAGAGAAAAAAAGACAATTGGAGCTGTGATTGAGTTCATTTTGACTATTAAGCAACAGAATATTTTGTGTTTGTTTTTCATTTCTGGTTGATGCACGAGGTAAAGAAAAGCTAACTGCTAGCACCAGTATGTGGGGCTAGTCACACCCATGCTTGTAATTTGATGCGTGATGTGCAAATTAGCCTCTAAAACGTACCAATTTGACTCTAAGTTGTCATATATCATAGAGCTATAAGGTCATTTGAAGTATTGAAGCTATTTTTACTGTTCATGAGGGAGAAACGTGTCTGTTAGGCATTTCACTTGTTTTTTTATATGTGAGAATTGTGGTTATTTTATACCAGCGTTCAGATCCTGAAACACGTGAGTGCAGACAATTAGGAGAACGGAACGGCGAGCCAGACCCCGTGTGGATGAGTCATTCTGCTTTCGTATAGGGAAAAGTCAACAGAGCTCAGCTGTACGTCTTTGCTGAGCAAGCACAAAGAGGAAAAAGGGAAGAGAAAGTTCCTACCAAACCTCAAGTCGTGAGTGTGGTAGGAGGGGCTTGAACCTGATTGGCTAGTACTCTTTAGTTCAAAGAAGTAAAATTCATATGCTTATATAATTTTTATCACTGCAAATAATTATTAACTGTCTACAAAGTCCAAGTCCACAGCGACAAGATTTCAAATCAAATAGGACTATCTGAAATTCAACATTTCTTATTATCCAGTTCACAGTGACCCTCATGCTAAGGTACATGGTATATTTATATTAACCTTGCATTTTGGAATTATTATTTTAAATTTAATCCACTGAGCAGTATTTAAGTCTGGGTTACACATAGGTCCCCTATTTGGCACTATTTCATACTTATATATAATCTCAAATTTATTAGACATATCCACACACTTCCAAACCAAAAACCATGGATGAACAGTGACGTCTGCGGTCTGCTGTAAGAGCCTAATGCAGCCTTTAAATCTGGCAACAGCAAGGAGCTCTAAGCTGCCAGACACAACCTAAAGGCTGGCATCAGGGCTGCAAAGCACAAGTACAGCATACAAATTGCACCCCACTTCAACTCAAACTCGGACCCCCGACGGATGTGGCAAGGGATTCAAGCAGTTGCGGACCACAAGAACAAAGTCAGTTGCTCCATTAACCACAGATGCCTCCTTCCCTCCCTGCTGAACTGAATAACTTTTATGCACGCTTTGAGACCACTGCTCAGTCTCAACGTGTTAACGCTACTCTGCCCCCACCTGCACCACTCACACTGAATGCTGAAGAGGTGAGGAGAGCGCTGACACGGGTCTCTACTCGGAAAGCAGCAGGCCCTTATGGCATTCCAGGGCGGGTCCTGAAAGCGTGTGCCAATCAGCTGGCTGCCACCTTCACGGACATTTTCAACATCTCCCTGGCACAGTCTGTTGTTCCTGCCTGCTTCAAAGCTGCAACCATCATCCCCATCCCAAAGAAAACTACCAACTCCAGCATGAACGACTACCGCCCCATTGCTCTCACGCCCATAATCATGAAGTGCTTCGAGAGACTGATCCTCACTCACTTAAAGAGGAGTCTTCCCAGCACCCTGGACTCTCACAAGTTTGCCTACCAGGCAAACAGATCTACTGAGGACGCAGTCTCTCTGGCAATGCACACTGCACTCAACCACCGGGAAGGAACTAACACCTATGTTAGAATGCTGTTCATTGACTTCAGCTCCGGCTTTAACACCGTCATCCCCTCCAGACTCGTCTCCAAGCTCAACACACTTGGAATAAGTCACACCCTGCGCAGCTGGATTATGGACTACCTCACCTGCAGACCTCAGTGTGTTAGGATGGGTGAACCCAGCTCCCCCTCCCTTACACTCAGCACAGGTTGTCCACAAGGCTGTGTCCTCTCACCAATGCTCTACACACTGTACACCTACGACTGCACTCCAAAACACAGCTCCAATACTTTCATTAAATTTGCGGATGATACCACAATCATAGGCAGTATCACCAACAATGATGAAGGACCATACAGAGGGGAAGTCAAGCTCCTCACTGAGCGGTGTGCCACCAACAACCTGTCCCTCAACGTCAGCAGAACCAAAGAACTGATTGTTGACTTCAGGAGGGGAAGTAGAGAGCATGAACCACTGAGCATCGAGGGGGCGATGGTGGAAAGGGTGAACAGCTTCAAGTTTCTTGGTGTCTACATATGCAAGGATCTCACCTGGTCACTCAACAAATCCCACATCGTCAGGAAAAGCCAACAACGCCTTCACTTCCTCAGAAGGTTAAAAAAAAGTCAACCTAACACAAAAGCTCCTCTAGCCTTATTTCTAGTATATTTATATATTTATACTGTAACTGTTTATTTTAGATGTTACTGAATATTATGCTGCTACTCTCTACCTGCACTGTACACTTAATATACAGACCACTGTTTACAGCACTAGTACTTCTGCATTTACTGTACTGGACTGCAGTTCACCAGCACATTTCTGTCTATATACCTGATACACTTGAATATCTGACTGTGCATTAACTGTCTATATGTCCAATACACCTATAACACTTACCTATGCACATCTTGTCTACGTTTGACACCTGTATCTACTGACTCTGCACATTTTGTCTGTCTTTTACTGTCTTTTGTCTTGCACTGTTTACTATGCATCTTTTATTACTGCACTGGAAAAGTAGCCCGATAGTGTTTTGTTATACTGTACTACCCTGTATTGTATAATGACAAAAAAGTTTAATTGAATTGAAGAGAATCCGATGAATATTACCGCATGTCTCTTGGTACGCTCTGTCAGAGTGATGCCCTGATGTCTCTGGTGCCTCTTCATTGACGTCAGGTGATCTCTGTGTTGTGTGTGTGCAGCGTGGGTGACAACGGAACTTCATACTCCACCGCCGTCTGATCTGGTTACTGTTTAGGGCAGTAAATCTAAAAAGAAACAGACAGAAGAACTGAGAGCGTGACAGGATTATTGTCCAGAGTTTGAGGAGTATCTGGATCAGACTAGATGAGACTCCAGCTAGCCAGTCGGCCGTCCCCTCAGGCTGAAGTTGAGCTGTGAAAAGTGAGGATTTTAGCAGGTTTCATGTTTAGCAGCTGATAAGAATGTGGTTTTCTTCATTCTTTGAAGGTAAATGGAGATGACTATTTGATGAAGTCAGGTTCCTCACATGTGCTGCTAAAGTGCTCCTCTTTCTGTCTCCACTGAGCTGGACATCTCTGTAGTGCAGACAACTAAATTAAAATGACGGACAAGTTTAACAGTGAACTGTTCTGGACTGCATGATGACCTAAATGTGTTTCTAACTCTGCCCAAGGATCCTCTGGAAGTGAAACCTGGACGGGGATGTGAGACTGGGCTTCACCTCGGCACCGACTCTGGGGTGTATATTCAGAACACGGACCGGTCAAAAACGCTTCAGGGCACAAAAGTAATGCTGTTCATGATTTTTATTTGGTGAAAAAGGGACGAAGACTAAGGAAATTTACAGTGGTACCACACGCTGAGATGGGAGGCATCCGCAACAGAAGACTCGTCTCAGGAAGCTGGAGATCCGATTACGCAGCTTCTTCCACTTCTTTTCGGTGGTTCTGGTGGAATCTGTAGTACCTAAAGACAGAGAGAGAATAAGGAGAATGTCAGTTCAGCGCACTTGGAAAGTCTGGACAAAGACCATTGAGAAATCTCAAGAGGAACTGAGTGACTCACCATCTGGGCAGGTAGGAACCTCCAGGCTATCATATTGCTCCTCGTCAGAATCCTCAGAGTCGCCTTCAACACAGGTTGCTTCATTCACCTGGAAGACACGTTGAATTAAGTCAGTAAAATAACATAAGAGACTGAGCATTACATCAAGATTGAATACAGAATCTCTCAGGTTCTACTGATCATCATGAATTCCCAAACTGTCGTCACCACTGAGCAGCTTTTTGTTTTATATTGGGTCAGTTTTATGGCTCAGTCTGATTTGGTCAGACTCTGAAGGTCAGACCACACGTTTGGCAAATGGTGTTGGGTTAATTTCTGGCTGATTCCAGGTTGTTCAGCTGTTCTTCTGTCTCAGCTGCAGCTGAAAAGCTGCTCAGTGGTGACGACAGTTTGGGAATTGAGTGTCGTCTCATCTTCAGAGTGTGATCAAATTGGCTGTCGGTCAAGTGTGATCTTGAAAGTTTGTGGCAAAGTGAGAAGACACGTTATATTAAGTCAGAAAACAACATATGATACTGAACATTACATCAAGATTAAATACAGAATCATTTCAGTCTGTTTACCTTAAAAGTAGGGATGGAGCTCGACGTATCAGGCCAAGCTTCTGGGGAAGATTCCGCACCGTTGTTACAAAACCTGATGGGTGTTCTCTCCAGGCTGTGCCTGCAGGTTTGGGAGGCGTTGAAGAGATCAGAGCACTCATCGCTCAGATCAGGAGATCCACCAGCTTCTCTGATTAGTTCCACTGATGGACTCCGTGTACTGAGGACGCTGCTGCAGGACTCTTCCACCTCAGACATCCCCTGCAATCTTTTCTCATCCAGAGCCTAAACAGAATGTAGCCAAAGGCAAAAGTGTTAACACATGAAGATCAGACAATACACAGGTATTCATGGGTGTGTGTATATGTACTTAACACACTCCCTCTCAGCTTCTACTGATTATCATGAAATAACATCACGGCTGTGATTTGGTCGCCGTAGATCATCACAGCTGTGATGTTATAGTGATAACACTCTCCTCAAGTGTTCTACTGATTATATAACAGTTTAATAAATACAGTAAAAAATTAATAAACCGGGCGGCGAACGAGGCGTTTAATATGTTGTAATGTTCAGTTCCTTCCTCCAAATTATAGCTCCTTAACGAGCAGCTTGTTGCTACATCAGAGTAACAAGATCCACCCACTCGCTGCACAGCCGTCAGTTCGTTCTCCAGCTCCTTGCACTAAATTCCCAAACTGTCGTCGCCACTGAGCAGCTTTTTGTTTTACATTGGGTCAGTTTTATGGCTCAGTCTCATTTGGTCAGACTCTGAAGGTCAGACCACACGTTTGGTGAATGGTGTTGGGTTAATTTCTGGCCGATTCCAGGTTGTTCAGCTGTTCTTCTGTCTCAGCTGCAGCTGAAAAGCTGCTCAGTGGTGACGGCAGTTTGGGAATTTAGTGTCGTCTCATCTTCAGAGTGTGATCAAATTGGCTGCCGGTCAAGTGTGATCTTGAACGTTTGTGGCAAAGTGAGAAGACACGTTGTATTAAGTCATAAAACAACATATGAGACTGAGCATTACATCAAGATTAAATACAGAATCATTTCAGTCTGTTTACCTTAAAAGTAGGGATGGAGCTCGACGTATCAGGCCAAGCTTCTACGGGAGACTCCGCACCGTTGTAACAAAACCTGATGGGTTTTCTCTCCAGGCTGTATCTGCAGGTTTGGGAGGCGTTTAAGAGCTCAGAGCACTCATCGCTCAGATCAGGAGATCCACCAGCTTCTCTGATTAGTTCCACCGATGGACTCCGTGAACTGAGGACGCTGCTGCAGGACTCTTGCACCTCAGACTTCCCCTGCAAGCTTTTCTCATCCAGAGCCTAAACAGAATGTAGCCAAAGGCAAAAGTGTTAACACATGAACATCAGACATTTCACCACACAGGTATTCATGGGTGTGTGTATATGTACTTAACACACTCCCTCTCAGGTTCTACTGATCATCATGAATTCCCAAACTCTCGTCACCACTGAGCAGCTTTTTCTTTTATATTGGGTCAGTTTTATGGCTCAGTCTGATTTGGTCAGACTCTGAAGGTCAGACCACACGTTTGGCGAATGGTGTTGGGTTCATTTCTGGCTGATTCCAGGTTGTTCAGCTGTTCTTCTGTCTCAGCTGCAGCTGAAAAGCTGCTCAGTGGTGACGACAGTTTGGGAATTTAGTGTGGTCTCATCTTCAGAGTGTGACCAAATTGGCTGTCGGTCAAGTGTGATCTTGAAAGTTTGTGGCAAAGTGAGAACACACGTTGTATTAAGTCAGTAAAACAACATACGAGGCTGAGCATTACATCAAGATTAAATACAGAATCATTTCAGTCTGTTTACCTTAAAAGTAGGGATGGAGCTCGAAGAATCAGGCCAAGCTTCCAGAAAACATTTTACACCGTTGTTATAAAACCCGATGGGTGTTCTCTCCAGGCTGTGCCTGCAGGTTTGCGAGGTGTTGAAGAGCTCAGAGCACTCACTCAGATCAGGAGATCCACCAGCTTCTCTGATAAGTTCCACTGATGGACTCCGTGTACTGAGGATGGTGCTGCAGGACTCTTCCACCTCAGACATCCCCTGCGATCTTTTCTCATCCAGAGCCTAAACAGAATGTAGCCAAAGGCAAAATTGTTAAACATCAGACAATTCACCACACAGGTATTCATGGGTGTGTGTATATGTATTTAACACACTCCCTCTCAGGTTGCACTGATCATCATGAAATAACATGTTATAGTGAAACACTCTCCTCAAGTGTTCTCATAAAAGTTTGTAGCAAAGTGAGAAATAAAAAAATTCAAATATGCATATGTGTGTATTTGTGTGTGTGTGCGTGTATGTTTGTAAATGTATACGAATACATGCATACATGTATGCATGCATAAACATACATCCATATTGTATAAATACTTATATGCATACACACATAAATATACACTTACATATTGTATGGACACATACACACAAACGTACATATTGTATGCACACATACTCGCATACATACATATTGTGCTTATACATATATATTTATATATAGTATGCATATATGTATAGGTGTATATATGTATGTACATACATAGACACACACACACACACACACACATATATATATATATATATATATATACACTTATTGCCTACATACATATTATATCATACATATGTATATGTGTACATATGAATGTACATAAATCTATGTACATAAATGTATGAGAATATATGCATACATCCACACATACATACCTACATACATGCATACACACATACACATGTGTATAGCACATGGGTATATATGTATGTAACGATATATATGTATACATGTACATATATATATTTATATGAATACATGCATAAATGTATGAATACCTACATACACAAACATACTTATTTAATACATACATAAAACACATACATACATACGTATGTTGTACATAGTATGTATGAATATATGTATATGTGTATGTATGTAATTATATATGTATACATGTATATACATATATGTATATGAATACATGCTTACATGTATGCATACATACACACACATACATACTTATTGCATACATACATACATCCATACATACATACACCTATGTAAATAGTAGGTATGTCTATATGAATATGTGTATACATGTACGTAACTCTACATATGTACATGTGTACATATGTATGTAACTATATATGTATACATGTATATACACATATGCATATGAATACATGGATACATGTCTGCATACATACACATACATACATACTTTTTGCATACATAGATACACACATACACACACACACACATATATATAGTATGTATGTAAGTATATATGTATATGTATATATATGTATTTAATTATATATGTATACATGTATATACACATATGTATATGAATACATGCTTACATGTATGCATACATACACACACATACATACTTATTGCATACATACATACATACATACATACATACACATATGGAAGTAGTATGTATGTACATATAAATATGTGTATATATCTATGTAACTATACATGTAGTATATATGTATACTACATTCATATACTATGTATATGAATACATGCATACATGTATGCGTACATACCCATATGCACATATGCACATGAATATACATACATGTACATATACAAATGTATGTGTTTATATATGTATTTAACTATATATGTATATATCTATTTACATATATGTGTATGATTACACACATACATGTATGTATACATACACACATAGATACTTATTACATACACACGTACACAGAAACATATATATATATATATATATATATATATATATATATATATATATACACAATTATTGCCTACATACATATGTATATTGTACGTATGTATATATGTATATGTGTACATATGTACGTACATAAATATATGTACATAAATGTATAAGAATATATGCATACATACACACATACACGTGTGAATGGTACATATGTATATATGTATTGGTATATATGTATGTAAGTATATATATGTATACATGGACATACATATATGTATATGATTAAATGCATACATGTATGCATACCTACATACACAAACATACTTATTGCATACATACATAAAACATACATACATAAGTATGTACATAGTATGTATGAATATATGTATATGTGTATGTATGTATGTAATTATATATCTATACATGAATATACATATATGTATATGAATACATGCATACATGTATGCATACATACAAACACATACATACTTATTGCATACATCCATACACCTATGTAAATTGTAGGTATGTCTATATGAATATGTGTATACATCTATGTAACTGTACATGTATACATGTATATACATACATGTGTATGAATACATGCAAACATGTATGCATACATACACACATACATTTATGCACACATACACATATACAGTGTTATTGCCTACATAGATACACACATACAGACATAATGTATATAGTATGTTTGTATATATGTATATGTGTATATATGTATGTAACTATAAATGTATACAAGTATATACATTTATGTATATAAATACATACATAAACACATACATACATATTGTATATATACATATATGCATACATACACACATACATATTTATTGCATAAATACATAAATACATACACACATACATATGTATATAGTATATACGTACATATGTTTGTGTATATATGTAACTATACAAGTATACATATATATACATATATGCATATGATTACATGCATGCATGTATGCATACATACATATATACACACATACACATATGTATATAGTATGTATGTATATATGTATATGTGTATACATGTAACTATATATGTATACATGCATAAACATATGTATATGAATACATGCATACATGTATGCATACATGCACATACTTATTGCATACATACATATGTATATATGTATGTGTACATATGTATGTAACTATTTATGTATACATATATATACACACATATGTATATGAATACATGGATACATGTATGCATACATACACATACATACATACTTTTTGCATATATAGATACACACACGCACACTATATATATATATATATATATATATATATATATATATATATATATATATATATAGTATGTATATGTGTATATGTGTATATATGTATGTAATTATATATGTATACATGTATATACATATATGTAAATGAATACATGCACACATGTATGCATACATACACACATACTTGCTTATTGCATACATACATACACACATATACATGTACATGCATACATTCATACATCTATGCATATATACAGACATACATATTGTAAACATGTGTATGCATACATACACACATACATACTTATTGCATACATACATACACACACACACACTATATATATATATTACACATATGTATATAGTATGTATGTATATATGTATATGTATATATACGTATGTAACTACATATGTATATGAATACTTATTGCATACATACAATACAAGTGTAATTCTGATTTTAGTGGTACATATTTAACCTTCAGGAATATATGTATCATCTCTATATTATGCGTATATGTCCATTACTTGATGTTTATATCAAGGTTCTGGCTCCGACTTACCGTTCCCAGTTCCGGTTCTGCTTCCATTCTCGTGTCCGCACCGGAGATCGACACAAACGCGACTGAATGATTTTCACGCAGCGCTGCCTTTTATAGCCGCCGCGACTGTGACGTCACCGCCGCCGCGACTGTGACGTCACCGCCGCCGCGACTGTGACGTCACCGCCGCCGCGACTGTGACGTCACCGCCGCCGGAACGCCCCGCCCACGTCTTGTCACCATGGTAACAGTAAATAGTATGGATGTATATATGTATAAGGGTATACATGTATGTAACTATATATGTATACATGTATATACATGTGTGTATATGAATACATGCATACATACATGCATATATACACAAATACACATACATATGTATATAGTATGTATGTATGTATATACGTATGTAACTACATATGTATATGAATACTTATTGCATACATACAATACAAGTGTAATTCTGATTTTAGTGGTACATATTTAACCTTCAGGAATATATGTATCATCTCTATATTATGCGTTTATGTCCATTACTTGATGTTTATATCAAGGTTCTGGCTCTGACTTACCGTTCCCAGTTCCGGTTCTGCGTCCATTCTCGCGTCCGCACCGGAGATCGACACAAACGCGACTGAATGATTTTCACGTAGCTCTGCCTTTTATAGCTGCCGCGACTGTGACGTCACCGCCGCCGGAACGCCCCGCCCACGACTCGTCACCATGGTAACAGGTGCCGCGATGTAAACAGTCCAGCAGCGTCAGGTTTCTTACTGTAAATGAATGATTTCCCGGACAGTATCAGCCGCTGGATCCGCGCCTCTTCAACACTAAAGGCCATTAAAGCTGTTAAAGCTCGTCTGGACTGGGTCCTTCTACAGAAACGCCCAGCGCTCAGAGACACATTACCCTGAACAGCTCAGTAGGGTTAGGGCTATTTATTCATTCATTCATGTCTAAATTAACTTATTCAGATTTTAAAATAAAGCAGTGACTTATTTTAACAGTTACACCTTCTTGAGCCGTTAATTTAGCCATATTGGTTCTTAAATCAATTATCTAGAACTCCAAGCACCACGGAGGAGCTCGTCCCCACAGTCATGCATAAAGGGAGACGCCATATTTTCAAGATTAAACACACATTTTGCTCAAAATTTAACTGCAATAATCTAAACGTTACTATGGACTATAGACATTAAATCACATTAAAGAAATCAAATGACAAATAAACATTATAACACATGTAATGAAAGTTCCCCAGGAGTCGTGTCACTGGCGTCACCGCTTAACAGAAAGTCTCTTATTTTGAAATAAAAGTCACACCGATGACGTCACTCGACTTCCTTTCACCTGTTTTCTGCGGATCCATGAAGAAAAGCTCATGGCGAGTCCACCGACTTTATTCTGCGGTAAAAGTGGAAAAACGGAAGATAAATGGATTAAATTCCATGTTTTAGCGGACGTTCCAGGATGGACCATGATGTGGTTTGATGTTCTGTAGCAGCCGTTTAGTAAAACGCGTTCTTCATTAAAAACGTCACCGGTGTTACTTTTCTTATGTGTAACACCAATGACGATCGGTAACACCGGTGACCCCTATGGAGGTTTCAGTGGAGCGACCCTACTTCAAGATTTCTGCAGTTATGTGAGTCTCCCTAGCAAATTTATTCATGTATGTGTGACACCCGAAAAAGTGTGTTCACGTTTCTGTTTGTTTGTGTTTCCTTTATTATTATTATTATTATTATTATTATTGTTAGTTACCTTTAGTTAAATCTGCCATGTTAATCTTATCAATGCTCGTCAATTCTAAGCTTGGTATTAGAAGACCAGGTATCCCTGCTAATCCCTGATGCTGCCAGTAGGGGGCGGAGCAGCGCTGGCTGTGCTGTGATTATCTGCAGTAGTCTGTAAATTTCCTCTCAGACTAGCCAGGCGTTCGTTAAAGCGAGCGGCGTCTTCTGTCTCATCCTTTCCGCCCTGTTTTTCAGATGAGCGCCGTGTTAGAAATACGCTGAACCCCTCCTGACCCAGTTAGTCCAGCGTCCGGGAGCAGATATCAGCACGTTTGGGTCAGCTTGCGTGCGCGGAGTCGAGGCTTAGTAGGTTCCAGAAATGCAGACGGGCAGATCCTGAGTTGTGAAATGCCGGATGCACTTTTTAGCCGCTTGTGTTTTAGCTGAGCTTCTGGGTGAACTCCATGAAGAAACCTGTGTTTGGGAGAGGTTATCATTTTATTTTGGCCGTGTGAACGAATGACATAATGTGTTTACACATCCGAGACGTTCTAAGAGGTTTGATAGCGCCAGTTATTAGCACGTTGAGTTCAGAGCACCCCAGTTAATGAGTGAGCCTCGTCTGTATCTCAGTCTGTGGTACATAATATGTGATGTTATAGACTAAATATACAACCCAAATTCCACACTGTAAAACATTTCAAGTTGGTTAAACTCAGCAGAAGAAGTTCACCTGCTGCCTTAAAAAGCTGAGTAAACTCAACTTGAAGAAAATCTTTGTAACAACTCAAGATGTTAAGTTAAACAAGTTGTTAAAATACTGATTATTTATTGTTTCAACTTCATGCACCAAGTTAAAACAACTTACAATGTTCAGTTTATCCATTTATAAAAATGAACTATTTAGTTAAATAAACTTACAATTCCTCACTATTTTAACACACTTTCAAGTTAATACAACTTCAGCAATATTCACATAACCTATAATTTTAAGTTAACCACGCTTATGTTTTTAAGTTATTTCTAAATTTCTTGTGCAAATGAATCAAACTACAACAACTTCTGTTCATTAATAACATTTATTTGAACAAATTTTACATGACCTTTCTCCTTGGCTATTGCTACATTTATAAAAAATCCAATGCCACTGTTAAACATTTATTGTTAACAAGTTCCACAAATGCTGTCTATGAATAAAACTGCCTGAACTGGTTACTGGAGCAGACAAAATGGCAGCAAGTGAGAGAAAGCGAGTTAGAAAATACATCTCGCATCATCAAAACATTACAAAAATTATGTATAACACAAAGGTTTCTACCTTTACGCAGGACCAATAAGTGCAAATTCCATTTTTTTAAATGTCTAGAGACTGACATTAAGAACAAATGTTTTAGACTCATTTAGAACAAATTTCCTGCCATGTGCATCTTTTTTTAAGTACTAAATACTGAAAAAAAAACAGACCTCAAAATAACATTTCCTTGTAGTAAACAACTAGTGATTTTTGTTTTAGCTGCCATTCTATAAAAACAAGTTTAAAAGTTTGTGCTTCTAATAACAGTGCTTGCAATTTTTTGACATGGCCTGTAAGAACCTTGAACTAAACACAATAAAAGTGGATGTCAAAGGAACGTGATGTACCAAACATGTACCAACTTGTGCTTTTCCAACAATACACATCACTTGCTTTTCAGTTTAGGCTGCTGTGTCATCAGTCTATAAACGATACCTCAGAAGTTTGTTTCTCAGTCCATGTATCCTAGCTGAACACTGGTCTGGTTTGATCTTCATGATAACCCTCTGCAAGAACTCGAATGAGTACCTCATTTTGCAAGGGTACTCCAGATTAAGGCAGTAGATGGTACCCATTAGCATGGCAAAACCAGTAGGCACATCTCTGACTGAATGAAGAACGAGTCTCCTCTACCACCACAGCCACATTGAAGATTTCAAGAGGGAAAGCATCATGCAAGACACCTTCATATCCAATCAGAAGCCCAACACGCATTCCCTTCATGAGAACATCCAGAGTTTGATCATGAGCCTAAACAAAAAAGAGAGATAGAGATATTTTGTCCTAATAACCACTACATGCATGTAATTCTAACATACAGTGTTTTCCCTTTTCAAATTTAATGGGATGGTGCGCAAAATCTAAATAGAAACAGAATGAATGCAAATAAGTTAACTGAAATAAATTCAAATATTGGAACAGATTTTATTTAAATACTTTGTCAGCAACATGTAAAAAGTTGGAATGGGTAACAAGTCAATTTGTCTAAGCCTATTCAGAACAAAACATTAGGTTAATTAGTGAACAGGTCAGTAACATTCCAGAGAGCCTGGGACTTTCAGAATGAAAGACTGTGTGAGCAAAAAGTGCACAATTAAGAACAGCTTTCCTTGACATAAAATAGCAAAGAATTTGGGGGGTCATCTATTGTATATGTCAATATAGATTAGGAGAACCTGGAAAAATCTCTATACAAAAGACATAAAACTGAAAACCTGTCTGGCTGTGATATTCAGGTTCTCAGGCAGCAATGCATTAAAATGAACATGATTCTGTAGAAATCACTAAAGGGACGCAAGAATTCTTTCAAAACCATCATCTTTAAAACACAGCTCATGTTTCCATCTAGGAATTCAAGTTAAAACTCTAACATGCAAAGAAGAAACCAGATATCAACAAAATTCAAAAACATCTACCTTCTCTGAACCTGAGCTAATTTAAGATTAACTGAGACAAAGTAGTGTTTTAAATGAGATTGCTCAGGTATGGTTCCTTCTTTGTATGGCAAAGTTTTAACTTGCTTTTGTGGATGTAGTGGATATTTTAGAAAATGTTTATTAAATTATTTCCATCACAGAATTGTCAGCTTTTGTAATGCGTTGCTGTCTGTGGACTCTTTGCTCCTTTGACTACTGAAATATTATTCTTCAAGAGTCCCTGTAATGCTCTTTTTATAACCAAATCATGATATCAACCTTCTGACAATAAACTATTTTTTTAGCCTTACACAACTTCACTAATCTTTCCCCTTACCCCTTTATTAAATGTGTTACTGGTATCAAAATATGAACTGTAAAAAAAATCTAATTAAATTGGCTGACAATTAAAATGTCTATTTATTTACAATTTCATATACATTTTAAACTATTTGTACACCAACCTATTTATATTCTGAACAGCATCATAACTTTTTTTTTTTTTTTACACAAATTGGGGCTTGTACTCAAATACACCAGCTGCAATTTAGTGTAAAATTATTAGTGCAAGAAGAGAGATACTTTATTGATCCCAAAGGAAATTAAGGAAATTAAATCGTAATCTTAAAACCCTTAGAATGTGTATGTTAAAGTGTACCTAATTTTATTGAATTGGTAAATTAATTTCCTCCATCAATGAACCAGTGCTCAATATTTTGAGGGGCCAATTGTCCACCTTGCAATCATGGCTTGGACAAATGCGGAACCAGTCTGTTTGTGGGCTATAAGCACGGAGAGCAATGTTCAAAGTGTAAATGATTTCTTACATCACACATCCTGATTACATCAGAAGTATCCTCTGAGAAGAATCGTGGAAGACCAAGCAGAGCAGCTGTTCTTCGATTCTGATGTGTGTCCTGCATACAATTAGATGAAGAAGTGAGTAAATGCAATAATTCATTTTAGCACATCTTTTTTTATTATTATTATTATTTTTTTTTTAACACATACCTCCTTTTGAAGGCTATCCATAATACTGCTAAGGGTCAACCTTCTGCTTGATGAAACTGCTGCTTTGTACAGCTGTAAGAGACCTGGCACCAAGGCATCTACTCCATCCAAGAATGACTGCACCAGATCAGTGGTGACAATTCTTGAGAATTCAGCAGTTATCTGAAACAGACAGCAGGACAGCGAATGTGTAAAACCAAATAGATGCTACATCATATAGATGTCAGTTGACCTTGGTTACCTGTCTCTCACTGAACAAAGCAGGCCAGCTTTCCATGACAACAGAGATTGTAGACACCTGCATAGTTTTTTACTGATATATATATATTAGGTATGTCCACTCATCCCTAAATACGCAAATTGAACCCAACTAAGTTACAACATTTACGAAAATCAGCTCAGGAGAAAATCAGCCATTATTTTTTTTAATTACATCACTATCTAGAAGGTGGATGAGCACAGCTGTGCACCACCACATCCAGAACAAAGCACAGGAAAAGACACCAAGCTAACTTAAACCTTCCAAAGCTAACTAGCCTTAGCTAGCTCCCCAACTAACATTAGTAGCTAAACCGAGCCCTCAAATTAAAGACAATGTAACGTTAATTTAACACATATAACTAGTGTAAAATTAAAACTACCAACTAAAAATAGTTCTCCTGGTCGCTTTTATGTTTTCCACTGTTTATTGAAGGTAGAGTGTAGCTATGAAGAGGTGAGGGAAGTGAGATTGAGAGAGAGGAATTGGCGGGAGCGTTCAATTAAAAACTGAGGGAAATAGAAATACGGATATATATTTTAATAGAACAAAGACAAATTCTTGAACAAAAACAGATTACAATGAACAAAATAGGTTAGCTATCTTGTTATATAAGCATTTAAAGGACGTTAAACTAGTGCGCTAACGAATTAACTAACTAGCTAGTTAGCTAACATAGCTAACGCTAGCTTAGCTAGTTAACTACTTAACTAGCTTGCAAGCTCTAGTGAGCGTTAGCGAACATATTTTTCACTATTATTATGTGCAAAAACAAAGCAAAGTTTATTTCACCCCAGTTATTACAGCACAAAACACACAGCCACCACCTACCTGCTAGGTTAGCTAGGTTAAGTTAACTAGCTAGCTACCGACCTAGGCGCTGTATTTAACGAGCATTAGTTAAGCGTCCCATGCTTCGGCAACATGGAGAATCAAAGAGGAAATTTGTGATAACAGTCATCGCTGTCACATTCACAGAGTCTGACCAACGTGCACAATTTACCTTTATATGGCACAAGAAAGCCGCAGTTTGGCAGGTTTAAAATAATGAAAACCCACCTGCTGACCGCCGCTGTGGCGCTCCCCTGTAAACTCCACTCCAGCTGGCCAAAATCCACTTCACACCCCGCCTCAAACTGGAGTCCGAAGTCAGGGGTGTCCCTCCGCCGCTGGAAGTAGTCCCATATAGTTGACGTTTTTGCTCTGCCTTTTTAATATTAATTGCTATGGGTCTGTGAAAAAGTGGTTAGCCCAATGCTCCCATTGTTTTACATTGTAAAAAGTATTCCTGTCTTTTCTAACTTCGAAAATGGTGCCTACCTCTCTGCAGATTCAAATCATCCCACTTTCCTTTTTTTAATCAATAGCTTACCAACATAAGTTAAATAAACTTTGACAATTTTGATAAACTCACAAGAAGTCAAGACAATGTGTTCTTTTAAGTTCTTTTTATTTAAAACGAAGGAACTTGAGTTCAATATCCTAAACTTGCCATGTCAATTGGAACTGAAAAGAAGAAATGAGTTCACATAACAAAATGTGGCTGTAATGTTTTACAGTCCAGTGAAGTTGGGACGTTGTGTAAAACATAAATAAAAACAGAATACGATGATTAGAAAATCCTTTTCAACCCATATTCAATTGAATCCACTACAAAGACAAGATATTTAATGTTCAAACAGATAAACTTTATTGTTTTTTGCAAATATTCACTCATTTTGAATTTGATGCCTGTAGCACGTTCCAAAGAAGTTGGGATGGGGCAACAAAAGGCTGGGAAAGTTGAGGAATGCTCAAAAAACACCTGTTTGGAACATTCCACAGGTTAATTGGAAACAGGTGAGTGTCATGATTGGGTATAGGCTCAGTCGTTCACAAGCAAGGACGGGCGAGGTTCACCACTTTGTGAACAACTGCGTGAGCAAATAGTCCAACAGTTTAAGAACAATGTTTCTCAACATGCAACTGCAAGGAATTTAGGGATTTCATCATCTACAGTCCATAATATCATCAAAAGATTCAGAGAATCTGGAGAAATCTCTGCAAGTAAGCAGCAAGGCAGAAAACCAACATTGAATGCCCGTGACCTTCGACCCCTCAGACGGCATTGCATTAAAAACCGACATCATTCTGTAATGGAAATTGCCACATGGGCTCAGGAACACTTCGGAAAACCACTGTCAGTGAACTCAGTTCGTCGCACCATCTACAAGTGCAAGTTAAAACTCTGTCATGCAAAGCGAAGCCACATATCAACAACACCCAGAAACGCCGCCGGCTTCTCTGGGCCGAGCTCATCTGAGATGGACTGACTCAAAGTGGAAAAGGACTGTCCGGATTGTTTTCAGCGCAAAGTTCAAAAGCCTACATCTCTGATGGTGTGGGGGTGTGTTAGCGCCCATGGCATGGGTAACTGGTACATCTGTGAAGGCACCATTAATGCTGAAAGGTACATACAGGTTTTGGTTTTGGAGCAACATCTGCTGCCATCCATGCAACGTCTTTTTCAGGGATGTCCTGCTTATTTCAGCAAGACAATGCCAAGCCACATTCTGCACGTGTTACAACAGCGTGGCTTCGTAGTAAAAGAGTGCGGGTACTCGACTGGCCTGCCTGCAGTCCAGACCTGTCTCCCACTGAAAATGTGTGGCGCATTATGAAGAACAAAATACGACGACAGAGACCCCGGACTGCTGAGCAACTGAAGCTGTACATCAAGCAAGAATGGGAAAGAATTCCACCTACAAAGCTTCAGCAATCAGTGTCCTCAGTTCCCAAACGCTTATTGAGTGCTGTTAAAAGTAAAGGTGATGTAACACAGTGGTAAACACGCCCCTGTCCCAACTTCTTTGGAACGTGTTGCAGGCATCAAATTCAAAATGTGTGAATATTTGCAAAAAACAATAAAGTTTATCTGTTTGAACATTAAATATCTTGTCTTTGTAGTGTATTGAATTGAATATAGGTTGAAAAGGAGTTGCTAATCATTGTATTCTGTTTTTATTTATGTTTTACACAACGTCCCAACTTCACTGGAATTGGGGTTTTATACGAGCTTTAGCCATTCTTTTGGCCCATGGACATCCCTCCTGTATTTTAAGGATATTATCTCCCTCAAATGAGAAAACAATGTGAACTCACCTGCTGGACAAAGATGCCTAAACGGGACTGTAGATTGCAGCTGTCTCCCTCTGATAGGGACATGTTCAGCCTATAGTAACATATGTGAGAACACAAGCTAAATATGTCTATGCTTTGCACTGAACTGTGATGTTTGCTGAGCAAAGAGCAAAAGAGAAACAGATATTTTTATAATCAGAATTATTCAAGTAAACCGAGACCAGAGAGGCGTTCGTGAAGGAGAGCCATGTCTTCTGTGTCATCCTTTCAGCCCTGTGTCTCAGGGGCAGGATCTGTCCCACGGGTCCCAAGCCTGGGACTTGTTACATATGTATTCACTGTTATTTCGCTGTTGTCGGAAGAAAAACAGAAAATAAAACCAAAGTGTTGACTTTACAGGAGAAGGAAAAACCTCCTTTACTTTTAATGTAAGTCAATGGAACCAGACGTCTTCCCAAGTAATTTTGGGCCGTTTCTTTTAGTCCATTCATCAAGACATTTACACCTGATGTATAGAGCAACAGGCATTTTCATATTATCCCAAAAGCGAAACAGGACAGAAATGGAGATACGAGGTTTTCTTCAGACAGCAGCGATATGTATGTTTTTCACACACATATGATGTCGTGCGTTTTACTTCAATAGAAAAGGATAAAAATCCTTCTTAAGTTTGTGTTGCTCCCATTTATTCCTGAAAATGAGTGCCAGTTCACCACATAAACGGCTGTGAAGGATGTTATGAACGAGCGTCCTGCCTTCATACGGACGACCAGCTGTATTTTAGCCTTGCTGTGTAAAGCTGTCAGCATTTCAGTTTCACTCACATTCATTTAAGCAGACAGGCTGATACGATTGCTTGGTGCTTGTCAAGGCAATTTAAATTTATTTATATCCAGCTTTTTACTGCAGGTGTTGTCACAAAGCAGCTTTACAGAGAAATCCAGGTCCGAGCCCCCATGAGCATCGTCAATGGCAACAGTGGCAAGGAAAAAGCAAACAGCATTAGAATAAAATCCATCCATCCATCCATTTTCTAAGCCGCTTCTCCGTCAGGGTCGCGGGGGGAAGCTGGAGCTAGAATAAAATAGAATACAAAATGGGGAAAAACAGGCAGAGCAATGGTTATAACTAGAGAGTCCGTGCAGCAGCAGCAGCAGGAGGGTCAGTTCATACAGTGTGAAGCTCCATGGTGGCCAAAACGGTCCAGAAGGCTGGCGGGCAGTGGCACTGGATCAACGTGGAAGAAGCAACAGCATCAGACGCGCAGGATGGGCAGCTGTTCAACTCGGCAAAGAGAGGAAAACACTCAGAGAGTCAGTTCTGTAAAGAGTGACTGACCACAGTTTACAGTGTTAACAGAGCAGCAGAGACTCTAGTAGGTCTAGTTACCACAGCCTAACTAAAAGGGAGAAACCAGAAAGGTAACAGAGTCATGAGGCTTCCTGAGATGTCGGCGCCCCTCCACTCCACCGTCAACAAACCTGAGTGAGTGCATGAGAGCAGCGGGAACGACGGCACCAACACTCCCAGTTTACCATTATACTCTATGACCATGAACCCCCAGATCTGCACCTTTTATCTAACAGGAAAAGCTAATTACCAAAGGCTGAACTACACAAGTAAGTTTTCAGCCTAGACTAAAAGATTGAGGCTGTGCCTGAGTCCTGAACACTGACGGGAAGATTATTCCAAAGCTGGGGGGCTTTGTATGGGAAGGCTCTCCCCACTGATGTAGCTTTATTAACTCTAGGTACTAAAAGTAAACCAGAACCTTGTGATCTAAGTAGGCGTGATGGTTCATAGTAGGAGAGAAGTTCACTCACCTGGACCTTTAACTGATAAACTATTGAGAATGAATTCATTTCGGGGATTTACTGTTTTAATCAGCATAGCTTTTCTAGCCTTTACGGTAGCTTTAACAGCCCGGGAGACTCACAGACCAATCACATGCACTGTAAATATCATGTGTGACGCTGCCCAGCCAATCAGATCTGTGCATTACGATGAGCTCTGAGACTCGAGTGAGTGAGGCAGACAGCGGAGGGACGAGGTGTTGGAGCAGAAAGTCAGAGGGAATTTATTTCATATGGTGTTCTCTAAAAAGAGAAAACTGATAAACGTTGTTGAAATTTCACTGAATTGTACTCTATTTGATTTTCAGGCAATTTTATTCATTATTATTACAACATTCAGTTGAATTCAACTTTCAACTTTGAATTTCAACCTTCGCTTGAGGAAATGATCTCTAACTGGATCTTATTGAATTTTAACTAAATATCCCTGGTTTAGAGTTTAATAGGCCAGTAATAGAACTTTATAATCAATTTGAAATTTAACTGGTAACCAGTGTAGAGCTGATAAAACTGGGCTAATATGGTCAAACTTTCTGGTTCTTGTGAGACTCTGGCTGCAGCGTTCTGGACCAGCTGAAGCTTGTTGAGGCTTTTGCTGGAACATCCAGACAGCAGAGCATCACAGTGATCCAGCCTTGAAGTAATAAATGCATGAACTAGCTTTTCTGCATCCTGTATTTGCATTTCTTCATTTAAGAATATTGCGGAGATGCAGGAAGGCTGTTCTAGTGATATTCGTTATGTGTGCGTCGATGGACCGATCGCGATCTATCGTAACACCAAGATGTTTTACAGATGAACATGAAGCACCTGAGAAACTATGAAGTTTAAGTGTTAAGTTAGACAGTTTGTTTCTAGCAGCTTTTGGACCAAGAAGAAGAGCCTCTGTTTTATCTGAGTTCAGTCAGAGAAAGTTACTCCACATCCAGTCTTTTGTCTTTTATACCGTCCTCAGTCTCGCCAAGTTGAATTCTATCATCCGGTTCGTTTGTGTGTCGTCAGCACAGCAGTGGAAATTGATGCCGTGTTTACTGATAATGGTGCCCAGTGGTAGCATATATATGTATGTGTGTGTGCATATATGTATATATAATCTCAGTGAGTGGGAAGGACGGCAGGTTATTCCTCTGGGACGTCTCTGAAACTGGAAAAATAACTCCTTTACTTGAAAAATGCTCCTTTTCCCCAAATTCCACTTCAGTGGTTAACAGCAACTCATTCACTCATCTGGCCAGAAGACGTCAGTCTAACATCAGTTCACAGGTTCAGGACAGCGTCAAATACAGGACCAACTACAAGGGCAGTTCATTAAACAAACAGAACAAAACTGAGTTGTGTTTTTGTTTTTGTTCAGTAAAAGCGATGTAACAGAAAAAATCGGAAAAAGTACAAAAACATGTTGAGGTAAAAACGTCTAGTCCAGCTTCCTTCTCGCTCTTGAGAACCTGAACACAGAAACATGGACATTATGAACATCACCTGTTATATAGTCCACATAGACTTTACAGTCATGCAGAAATAACTGGCTGCAGAAAGTGTGAGCGTGTGTGATGAGAACAGAGATCTCAGAAATATGAATATGAGGGAATGAATGTTATTCTGTTTAATATTCCCACAGACTGTATGGAAGAGTGGACTGGATTACAGGGGGTGAAAGGTGAAGCCAAAACGTCTGACGCCCTCTGGTGGCTGGCTGCAGTACAACTATTAACCCTACCCACTCCTATTAAAGTGAACCTGAAAAACAGTAAACTGACTAAAGCTGGGGTCACACCACAAAAACTTTACCCCGATTTTAGCCCCGATTCTCAGGCTGGCCAGGTCTGAGCTGGTCGGCTCTAGCCTGCAGATGTTTGGCTCACTCGTTGGAGACGCAGACTCAGGTTTTTGGCCTCCTGATCAGAGGTTTCTCATTTTATGTTTGCACCACTTTGAATTTAAATGTGCAGAGCATTTTCTAACATTTTGTACAGGCCTAATGTCAGTAGATACATTTTGTGGATAATCCACACTTAGCAACAAAGCATCTGTTGTTTGTAATGAGAACATTAAGTAACACATCACAATATTACTAGAAATTCTCATTTATATTTATATACACATTTTACAGCCAAGGTGGTTGGTTAGTGTAGTGGTTAACACCTCTGCCTTCTACACTGTAGACTGGGCTTCAATCCCCCACCTGGGCAAACACCCTACACTATACCAATAAGAGTCCTTGGGCAAGACTCCTAACACCACCTTGACCTGCCTGTGTAAAATGATCAAATTGTAAGTTGCTCTGGATAAGAGCGTCAGCCAAATGCCGTAAATGTACACCACATCCCCTGGATACATTTTCAAAGCCCCTTATTTATTCAAGGAGACTTTAATTTTAGGGCAGAGATGCTTGTTCTACCTAAGGCACAATGCACACATTTACCAGGTTTATTAGTCACCAGGTTTAGTTGGCGTATTATGCAGTTTTCAAGTGCAAGTCGAGCAACACTTCACCACGAGGTGCCAACTTTGCAATTCTGTTCTTAACAGTTCCTCACACCTGCAACAGACCTCTGACATCATATGTTATTCTGTAGTCTATGTCATGCCATATTGGGAATTCTGGGAAAATGCTGGATTTCTGTAAGACCATAATGAATGTGATTTTGGAAGAGCCTTGTGTAAACAAAGGATCCAAACCCAATATAGATATGATTAGTGTCCCATTCATTTTTGTCATAGAGGAATCCAACTTAGACCTGAAGTCTGTAACATGGACATGAGGCCACCTACAGAATGAGGGGATGGCATCAGTGGTGTATAGACCTGTGCATCCAGGCCAAGGTCAGGCCATGGTTCCCTTCACTCCGACTTCCCCACCATGGATGCAGCTCTCTCCTATGATTCAATCAGTGAGTTTGCACTTAATAATCCGAAAACTGCAGAAAATCAGATTTTGTCATTAATCCGATCAACAGGTTTATATGCTCGAGTAATCAGACGAGGAAACACTGGGTCTACATGCTTTGCAACCAGCCAATAAACTCACAGAAGCTGTGATGTAAAAGTGACATAAAACTCAAACTTCATGCTGTGGCTGTTTTTTTTTAAATATCGTGACTCTACCTAAAAATATGAACACGCATCGTCTTGAAGATGAAAAATATTTCATTCCTTTATTTTGCGTTTGGGTTCAGCGCCGCTCCAAAAGTGTTTTGCTGCGTTTCACGGCGATGCTGCCGAGAAATCTGAAAGAAATCAGAGTAAGAGCTTACATGCACTGAGAAATCTGATTACTGGGGTGATATCCAGCCTCTTCATCGGATTTCTATATCAGATTTCTAGACTGGAGCGTGATGTTCACGTGACTCGTCTTATAAACCCGTCTCCTCAAGATGGTGAGGCTGGATTGGGACGTGAGTATTACTCTTACTGAAGCCCAGGGGTGCTGAATTTCTGTTTTGTGACCCCCTTTTGCAAAACCAGACACACCACATTTTGTTTAGCCAACATTTTGTCCTGCACTGAGACTAAACCTAGATAAACGAAGAGGAGCGAATCAGTTATTTCATGTTTTTAGCTGAAGTATGAAGTTATATCTATTATTTATGAACATACCAAGACTAGAAGTAAATGGTGAGATATTACGCAGGAAGTGATTAGGGTGTTAGTGCTGACATTCAGACGAACCAACACGATTCAGACACACCCATGTCCATTGAGGTCAGGTTCAGTCACTGTGGCCGTGCTGGGAGAGAGGGAGGGGGGGGCATGTCCCCAACTGACATGGCCAGAGATTAGGCAGGCATATCACTCCACCTGCCGTCTCTACTGCACCTGCTCTGGCTCCAATTTTCACCTGCTGTGCATGCACAGATGTGACGGCAACCTCTGCTTTGGCCATCTTTTGGCTTCAAAAGGTCACAATGGGAGCAAATAGCCATGCTGTCCACTCCTGCATACAGTCTATGGCTTCAACACGTCAGCTAATAATGAAGTCCAGGAACAAATCGTTCACGTGAGACTCACCGATGAAATGATAAAGCCGATCCATACTCCAGTTCCTCTTTATTGGGTTGCTCTCACTCTCTGTCATCACATGACACTCATCAGCCTCTTTCCCACTGACTGAGGAGAAAACACAAAGGTCGACACGCTTTACAACATTTAATCACGTAAGAACATCATCATCGCATCATGATGAAGAAGGATTTCATTATAAATGATACACATTCAAGGGTTACCACTGATTTCTGATATTCACCATGTGAAACTCAGGAAGACTTTAAAATTGCTTTTTCAGCACATTTTTAGGCTTTTTAAGCACATTTTAGGCTTTTATTGTGGAATGAGCAGTGAGTGATGTCATGTCTTAAACAGCTGGTCCAAGACAGGAGACCACAGAACATGTCCGTAACAGTGGCTGGTTTTCACAGACCTGCTTCACATTTGTGACTGTGAGAGCCCTTTCACTGTTATCACAGGATTACTTAATACTTCTGTTCAATGAAACTCATTCCTTTACATTATTTATATTTAATCTTGCATTCATTGTGAAATCTTATTCTTTGTCATTTTCTTTTTTCGCTATCTAGTGCTGACCACATGAAGATGGGATTTCCCTTCTGACTCTTAGTTTCATTCTCTCTCTTGCTCTGAGGGATGTTCTGTATATCTGGAAACCACGTGTAGCACTTACTACAATGTTAAAAGACAGTTGTTGTTGGACTAGAACTAGGTTCGTAAAAGAGCAGCAACTGGTTAAAGAGTAATTGACCATAGAAAACGGAGAAAACACCACAGACCAAAAGTTAAGTTTAGAATTGCCGGCTTTATCAAAAATAAAAGAGAAAAGAAAAGTAGTAGAATTGTATTATTAAGAAATAGGATCCTTCAAGACATTACAGACACAACATATAACAGAGATAAATAGTTGCATATGAATGCAAAGAGAGTCAAACAAGAATCGGAGTCTTACTCAGTCATCCTTTAAGTTAGGAAAACCGATTTTTGAATTCTTAACCTCTAGTTAACTTAAACTAAGTTGGTTTTAGTAGTTTAATTAGTATCTCAGTTGAGCTCTTATTAGTGTTCTAGTATTAGTTTGCAGTTATTTGATATAACTACTTTTTTTATTATGATTTTTAATTATCCATCTTCAATGTTAATCATCCATCCATCCATTTTCTAAGCCGCTTCTCCGCCAGGGTCGCGGGGGGTGCTGGAGCCTATCCCAGCAGTCTTCGGGCGGAAGGCAGGATACACCCTGGACAGGTCGCCAGTCCATCGCAGGGCAGACACACAGACACAGACAGTCACTCACACCTAGGGACAATTTAGCACACCCAATTGGCCTGACTGCATGTCTTTGGACTGTGGGAGGAAACCGGAGAACCCGGAGGAAACCCACGCAGACACGGGGAGAACATGCAAACTCCACACAGAGAGGACCCCGGTCACCCGGCCGGGGAATCGAACCCAGGCCCTCCTTGCTGTGAGGCGACAGCGCTACCCAGTTAATCAATTTAGGCCTATTTTTGTTATAACTAAATCAAAAGCATCTGGTATTACCCTCTATCAGTAGATTATTACAACCAAAAAAAACATAGGGCATCTCACTAAAGCCCACATGAGAGAGTTAACACCAGTAAAGGCAGAATCAATCAACCTTACAGCTAAACACATTCAAAGTATGTGCATAACATGAACCATAAAACGGTTAACTGGATGAACGTCCATTAACTCGAGTCCTTAGTGCTAAACAGTCCTTTAGGAAATGAAAGGGAGACACTCCCTCTCACTCAGCAGCGCGAGCACGCCACGCACTGCTCACGTGATTCAGAGAGAAAGTAATGGTTCAAACTTGAACAGTCTGACCAGTTGGTGATGGAACCTCGGCAGGGAGAGGCAGAAACAAAATAAATCGTCAAATACACTTAATTTCTTTCTTCTTACTGGAGCTGCTCTCAAACGCGACTTCACCCGTTCCTGCTTCCTCGATTCTGCCCGAGAATCCTCCGGGAGAGAACGACCATCACTGCGGTGATTTGCTGATAGATATGACCTTTCAACTTCAACCAATGATAAAATAAATGACCAAAACCATGAAATAATGTTTTTAATTCTATTTATCTATCTTAGATGTTTTAATATCACTAAAGTAAATTATTTAATTGACGAATTTCTGCTTGATATTTATTCTTATTTATTAACGATTTAATAACCAATGACTACTTTCACCTGGGTTACACACGGAAGCATAAATAAACCGTGAACTGAGCTGAATTCCACGTGGGCTGTATTCATATCCACCTCGAAGCCGGAACGTTTCCAATTTCTTGTTTCTTACTATCTGCACGTGATCTGAATACGTGACAAATAGACAGCTAAAAGTTGGTCTGTGCAAGATTTTCTGATCAAACTGCATTCTATCATGTCATTTTTGGCGCTTTATTAATGAGACATTGGCACAGCCTACATGCTTGAAATAAACAAAGAAGTAGGAAACTGGGACATAATGGAAACTGTAGTATCCTAACCTATGATTTGAACCATAGTTATTTAAAAACTAAATAATAAAAAAATAATAAGAAATGATTATTATTATTGTTATTATAAAAATAATCATCATCATGGTCAGTATTCAACCTCAACATACCTGATTCAGCTCATCAGCTCAGCATCACAGCCATCAGGAGCTTTAATCCAATGTTTTAGAAGGAAAACACGAATCTCGACAAAGCTAGAAAGCAGGACCAATGAGTTTGGGTATGATTTAAAAAAACTCACAGTTTAGGTTCTTGCCTGTCTGTTGGCTGCTCATGGCTTCAAGTCCACCTCTTTTCACAGCTGATATTCCATCTTTTTTCCATCACCTAAGGCAGCAAAAAGATCAGTTTCAATTTAAACTCTTGAGTGGCTTTTGTGTGCATGAGTCTAAGGGAGGAAACTGTCACAAACCCACACCAGCAGGATTTCATGAATGCAAATATACAATCACTGGTTATATGTGAATGAAGTTAATGGCTCAAAGCTTAACACTGTGATGTAAATGAAAGATTCTCAAAATTATAATGCCATGTACTACGCAGGATAAACCATAAATAAAGGCCTAGCACATTGGAGCAAGTGCCCTAAAACAAGCTTCCTCAGTAGGGCGTAAGAGAGAAGACAGACACTTTATAGGGAGAGAGTGAACTTGTGAACCTTTCAAGGCCAAAAAGCGAGATGGAGAAATGCCAGCGATTATGCTAGAATGTGTTTGGCACAATGATCTTTAAAAAAGGATTCAGACTAGACTTGGAGATAATGGTTCACACAAGACCCTATTTGATAGACATATGAAGGTCAATTTGGATATAATGGTGGTTTTGTGAGATCAGGAGATGACAAAAAAGAGGTGGGGCGATGTCAGCCCACCTTCACCGAGGGTACAAAACGTGTACAAACTCTGTATATCCGGGAGTGTCATCCAACGGCCTTTGGAAAACTTTCTCCATGCTCAAGAAATAAAGGACCTGCACTTCTGAATTCTGAAGAGTCTTCTCGTTTTTTTTAGTTCGTCTGATTCTTTTTATTTTCTTTCAACAACCAAATTGAACTTGTTTTATTTTACAAACCATAGATAGTACTTAGGCTTGGTGGTCAAACAAGTGTCGAGCCACGACGACTGTATGGAAGAACAGAAGAGGCTGAATTGATTTGCAACAAAACTGGACTTTGCATAATAATGAACCAGCTGATTAGTAACTATGTCTAGATTGACCAGCTCAGCACTGGCTAACGAGATAACAGGCTACTCCAATAATATTCCAAATTAGACTTTACATTGAAATATTTACTGAACGATTGCTTAAATGTCTTACCAACTTCAAATAGCTCCAATAAGTAGCATTAAACCCAGTGTGGGGAAGTGAATGTACACCGTTGTTTGCTTGTGACATATTACAAATCATATCAGAGTGCCAGCAAAACTGAACATATTGTGTAGCATTTTATTAAAGACAGAGTAACGTGACAGCAAATGTCTCTTCATGGAGGGGGAGCCGGACCAGTTGGCATTGATCTGCACACCACGCCTCCAGAGCTGGAGCGATATTCATTGCTATAGTTTAGAATATTGTACAGAGGTCCAATTCTCTACCAGTTGATGTGTAGTCCAGTGAATACATACGTAGTGAATAACAATTTAGACACTGGCCTGATTCTTGTAACACTGAGACACTGATGACTCAACATGATGAAAGATGATGCGCAACAGGGATTCCCAGGCAGCACATAATGAAGTCGTGCCAATAACATCACTGACTGTGAGCTGGCTTGTGAAGACTGATACCTGTACATATCAGGATATGCCCAATAATTCATGCTCTACACCAATTTGCTTTGGCTTAGTGGCACAATAAAGCAAGTCAAATCTAAAATTTTACATGTGTCTTTATAATCATATACAACCCCAAGTCCATTGAAGTTGGGATGCTGTGTAAAACATAAATAAAAACAGAATACGATGAATTTCAAATCCTTTTCAACTTGTATTCAATTGAATACACTACAAAGACGAGATATTTAATGTTCAAACAGATAAACTTTATTGTTTTTTGCAAATATTCACTCATTTTGAATTTGATGCCTGCAACACATTCCAAAGAAGTTGGGACAGGGGCAACAAATGACTGGGAAAGTTGAGGAATGCTCAAAAAACACCTGTTTGGAACATTCCACAGGTTAATTGGAAACAGGTGAGTGTCATGATTAGGTATAAAGGGAGCATCCCTGAAAGGCTCAGTCATTCACAAGCAAGGACGGGAGAGGTTCATCACTTTGTGAACAACTGCGTGAGCAAATAGTCCAACAGTTTAAGAACAACGTTTCTCAACGTGCAACTGCAAGGAATTTAGGGATTTCATCATCTACAGTCCATAATATCATCAAAAGATTCAGAGAATCTGGAGAAATCTCTGCAAGTAAGCAGCAAGGCAAGAAACCAACACTGAATGCCCGTGACCTTCGACCCCTCAGGCGGCACTGCATTCTGTAATGGATATTCCCACATGGGCTCAGGAACACTTCAGAAAACCACTGTCAGTGAACTCAGTTCGTCGCTCCATCTACAAGTGCAAGTTAAAACTCTGCCATGCAAAGCGAAGCCACATATCAACACCACCCAGAAACGCCGCCGGCTGGGTTTGAGTGTGTGAGTGGATGTCTGTCTGTTGTTATTTTGCCATAACAACACTTTTTTTTTCCCACAAACACCATCACTCCACTGAGATGCCATTGATAAGAAACGACTTTGACAGCTGCAGGAGACGCTTAAGCCATTTAAACGTTTTTACTTCTTACTTTACGCACAAACAGAAACGGACACTTAAGATCACATTTGACCAACAGCCGATTTGGTCTGACTCTGAAGACGAGATGACAATAAATTCCCAAACTGCCGTCACCACTGAGCAGCTTTTCAGTCGGCAGCTGTGACAGAAGAACAGCTGAACAACCTGGAATCAGCCAGAAATGAACCCAACACCATTCGCCAAACTAAATGGGCTGTAAGAAGCTGAGCTGAACCTGATATTGTGTCAGTTTTATGGCTCAGTCTGATTTGGTCAGACTCTGAAGATCAGACCACACGTTTGGTGGATGGTATTGGGTTCATTTCTGGCTGATTCCAGGTTGTTCAGCTGTTCAGGTTGTTCTGTCACAGCTGAAAAGCTGCTCAGTGGTGACGACAGTTTGGGAATTTAGTGTAAAGAGCTGGAGAACGAACTGCCGGCTGTGCAGCGAGTGGGTGGAGCTCGTTACTCTGATGTAGCAACAAGCTGCTCGTTAAGGAGTTATAATTTGGAGGAAGGAACTGATCATTAAAACATATTAAACGCCGCGTTCACGGCCCGGTTTATTAATTTCTTACTGTATTTATTAAACTGTTGAATAAAGCAATAGAACACTCGAGGTCTGTGATGATCTACAGCGACCAAGTCACAGCTGTGATGTTATTTTGCAGTTGTCTTCAGCATCAGCAGAAGAGGTCATGAGCGTAGCACTGAGTCATCAATGCTATTACTTTAGTTCGTTTCGACAGTCGTTACTGATCCCTGCAATTATTGTTCACTGAAATGCTGATGGCCACTTAGTTCTGCAGGTACTTGCACTACACTGAGAGTTAAAGCTGTAGCTAAACTTAATAGTACTTAGAGCCACTGTTAGATTTTCTAGGTTACTGCCTGCTACCATGTCCTATAATCTGTTGTGTAATGTCTTTGGCCTGCATATCATCCGAAGATTGATCGTGAAATATAATTAAGAAAAGAGAAATTGTTTGTTTGTTTGTTTGTTTATTTGTTGGCGTGGCAGTGACTGTATAAATGTTTGCTACTTTTTCCTTCAGCTCATCTTTCTGGTAAAGGTCAGTGGAAATTGCCATCAGTAAAGCTGATTTGACACAAGTAAGAACATCTAAATTCACTAAATTCAGTGCTGTCGATTTATGAATAATGTAGATCGTTACGGTATTTATGATGGGCTAATGTCTGAGAAATGACACACAGTGTATCATTTTCAGTTATTTCACTACTTAAAAGAACAGTATGCAGGTATGTATCAGTTGATTACCACACAGTATTTAATTTTCCACAGCATTTATTCTTGTTTTTTGGTCATACTTTCCAAACACCGTAACTGTATTTGCTGTTACTCATCTCATTTTTCCTATTAGACACATCTGGGTTATTTAAAAAAATGGACCTGGTAGAAAAAATGTTGACGATAAATCACAAGACAGTTTGTTACATTACGATCCATGTCCAATCCTCGCTAATATCCCTGATCATTTGGGCCTAATGAGGTAGAATGTCTTACAGCTCTGCAGGACAGGTGGGTGGAGGCTCTACAGCCACACAGTATTGATGTAAAATTTTGATAAAGCTGTCAGAAATTCCAATGATGATATGAGAAGCCGTGAGCTCTTATCAAAATATTGTGCCTCTGACTGGATGTGAGGCAAGTACAGACTTTTTTTTACTGTGTAAAAAGAAATCTAACTAACCTCCCCTTTAAGCACACAGCACGACACAAAGTGCTATTCACTGCTGTACAAAATGAAAAAATGAACCACTAACAGCCGTTTACTTCAAACTGCAAGCACATTTTTTATGCACAGAAAGGCTGAGAAACAGTGAGCATTACCTCAACGGCTTTTCCTATAAAAAAACAACATTTTTGTTTCATTTTTTGTTTAGTTACTAAATATTGTAGCATAAGTGTTTCATAAATTCATTCTCTCCAGTCCTAAAATTCGTCTAACGCCAGTCTTAGGTTCATTTAGTTCATCTATTTATTATCTAGTTTAGAAAACCCCTTACGTATGTTTCACTCTTCTTCTGAAGAGTGGTGGGCCAGTATGACTAGGTGTTGTAAAAGCTTCAAAGAGGCCGTATTCTCAGTGGGAGCGGTGAACTTGGCATGGAGCTGCCACTTTTCTGTAAACTGTTTGAGTGGGCTGAGGAAACTGTAAGAGAAAGAGAAAGCGAGAGCGAGAAAACGAAAAGAGGGAAATGGCGTGGGGTGTGAGGGGGTTAGCGGTCTGGTATGTGTTAACTATTTAAGTGAAGGTTGAACAGCTACAGCTAAATGTGACTGTACTTACCGTTTTAGAGATGAGAGACAGACAGGTAAATATTAACCATATTATAAACCAACCTTTTTAGCTGTTTTCGTATGTTCCACACTCAGTAGAGCAGGGCTCAACCTGATTTTTTGGGGGGGGTTAGTTTTAGTTTACATACCATCAATTTTTGTACAATCAGTCAGCAGTGCTTAGGCTACGTTCACATTACCAGGCTGAAGTGGCCCAAATCAGATTTTTTGCTCTAATGCGACTCAGATCTGGTGTTTTCAGGGCTGTGTGGACAACAAATCTGATCTTTTCAAATCCGACCTGAGCCCCTTTCATACAGTGGGTTGCAAAAGTATTCATACCCCTTGAACTTTTCCATATTTTGTCACATTACAACCACAAACATAAATATATTTCACTGGAATTTAATGTGAAAGACCAACACAAAGTGGTATACAATTGTGAAGTGGAAAGAAAATTATACATGAATCAAAACATTTTTTACAAATAAAAAACTAATAAGTGCGACGTGCAAAAGTATTCAGCCCCCTTTTCCCTGAGTGCAACCAATTGCATTCAGAAGTTGCCTGATGACTGCTAATGACTCAAAAGGGTCCACCTGTGTGTAATCTAATCTCAGTACAAATACAGCTGCTCCGTGACGGCCTCAGATGTTGGTTAAGAGAATATTGGGGAGCAAACAGCATCATGAAGTCCAAAGAACACACCAGACAGGTTAGGAATATGGTTTTGGAGAAGTTTAAAGCAGGCTTAGATTATAAAAAGATTTCCCAAGCTTTGAACATCTCACGGAGCACTGTTCAATCCATCATCCGGAAATGGAAAGAGTATGGCACCACAGTAAACCTGCCAAGACAAGGCCGTCCACCTAAACTTACAGGCCGAACAAGGAGATCACTGATCAGAGAGGCAGCCAAGAGGCCCATGGTGACTCTGGATGAAATGCAGAGAGCCACAGCTCAGGTGGGGGAAACTGTCCACAGGACAACAATTAGTCATGCACTACACAAATGTGGTCTTTATGGAAGAGTGGCAAGGAGAAAGCCATTGTTAAAAGAAAACCATAAGAAGTCCCATTTGCAGTTTGCCAGAAGCCATGTTGAGGACACAGCAAACATGTGGAAGAAGGTGCTTTGGTCAGACGAGACCAAAATAGAACTTTTTGGCCACAATGCAAAACGCTATGCGTGGCGGAGAAATAACACTGCACATCACTCTGAAAACACCATCCCCACTGTCAAATATGGTGGTGGCAGCATCATGCTCTGGGGGTGCTTCTCTTCAGCAGGGACCGGGAAGTTGGTCAAAGTTGATGGGAAGATGGATGGAGCCAAATACAGGGCAATCTTGGAAGAAAACCTGTTGAGTCAGCAAAAGATTTGAGACTGGGGCGGAGGTTCACCTTCCAGCAGGACAACGACCCTAAACATAAAGCCAGAGCTACAATGGAGTGGTTTAAAAAAAAGAATATTCATGTGTTAGAATGGCCCAGTCAGAGTCCAGACCTAAACCCAATTGAGAATTTGTGGCAAGATCTCAAAACTGCTGTTCACAAACGCTCTCCATCCAATCTGACTGAGCTTGAGCTGTTTTGCAAGGAGGAATGGGCAAGAATTTCAGTCACTAGATGTGCAAAGCTGGTGGAGACATACCCTAAAAGACTTGCAGCTGTAATTGCAGCAAAAGGTGGCTCCACAAAGTATTGACTCAGGGGGGCTGAATACTTTTGCACGTCGCACTTATTAGTTTTTTATTTGTAAAAAATGTTTTGATTCATGTATAATTTTCTTTCCACTTCACAATTGTATACCACTTTGTGTTGGTCTTTCACATTAAATTCCAGTGAAATATATTTATGTTTGTGGTTGTAATGTGACAAAATATGGAAAAGTTCAAGGGGTATGAATACTTTTGCAACCCACTGTATGTGGTCCTAGATCGGATACGTATCGTGGCCATGTGACCTTAATGTGACCCTCAGATCCGGTATTCATGCGCTTTTTTTCCACTGCACGTAGGTCATCATTCAGCGTTACCATGGCAACAGCGCCGAACAGACGTTAAAGCCTGTAAACGATGGAAAAGCAGCTCATCTCACCTTTTCCTCCTCCGTCTGGCTCTAATAATGAAGCTGAGAGCTGATCAGAGTTAATGATCTTTTCGGCGAAGCTCATTCTGCTCGTTAGTTTGTGCTGATGATGCAGTGATTCAGTCACGTGACGTTACTGAGTAGGAGGAGCTCATGAGGGTCTGTTCAGGAGCCGGTTCATCACATTAATGACCGATTTGAATCACTGACCTAAACGAAATGAGTGGGAGCCGTCGAGTCAGAGAGATCGGATTTGAGCCAAACTAAATAACATCTAAATAACAGCTAAATGAAATGTTTTCTGCTCTATTCTGGGGTGAAGGCGGTGCGGAAATCGAGTAGCCGTTGCCTTCTGTCATTTTTACAGAGTTGTTTCATCCTGTGCGAATCAGCCTTACAGAGCGCTGCACACTGGCACGGTCCTCCCCATGGAGAACCCCACAGACTCTCTGCATGCTGTGTCATGACGCATTTCCCTTTTGAAACAGTGCAGCTCTCTGTTTTCTGATAGTATTGTTTACATTGGGTTTTCTCAAGCCACGTCGCAAAATGAGTAAGACAACAACTGAAGCAACATTCTGAGCACTGCTGTGCTCCTCGGTGCTCCACTATCAACATCTACAGATGTTACTATGGCACACAACTCTTTACCATCGTTATTAGACATAGCTACACCAACTAGAAGCCGTCGCTAGTGCTGCCTCCCAGTCCTCCTCGGAAGTTCACACACAGAAATGGGAACGTGGCTGTTGCCTCTGGCGCACTACAACACCATCTGATATCGATTCTGCAGTAGTTTACATTTACGCCATTTGGCTGACGCTCTTATCCAGAGCGACTTACAATTTGGTCATTTTTACACAGGTAGGCGAAGGTGGTGTTGGGAGTCTTGCGCAAGGACTGTTATTGGTATAGTGTAGGGAGCTTGTTCAAGCCAGGGATTGAATCCCAGCCTACAGCATAGAAGGCAGAGGTGTTACCCACTACACTACACCAAACATCTACAGAGCTGAAGAAGTGAGTGTTACCCTCGGGAAAGCAAGAGAAAGCAGAAGTGTTAGTGTATTACAGAGAGAGAGCCGGCGGAAGTCTGAACCACTAACACATTTACATCATGCTAGTTACCAATAGCTTAGAGAAAAAGACAGTCCTGAGCTCAGATACTGCTAGAAACAAATATGTCACTGCAGACACCAAGAGAAAAAGAAACGCAGAACTCTGTGCCATTCAATGCAATACAATAACAATAAGATACAATACAATAAACTACAATACAGAGTGCAGTACAATAAAATAAGTGCAGCTTATAATTCAGTGCTCATTTAAGTGCTGTGTAAAGAGACGAGTCTTCAGTCTGCGTTTGAAGACAGCAAGAGACTCTGCTGTTCGGACAGCCAGTGGGAGTTCATTCCACCACCTGGGTGCCAGTACAGAGAACACCAAGACAGCTTTACTGCGGTGCTGGATTCACACAGAATCACGACTGTGATACTTATATATAAAGTTTTACTTATATAAAGAATAAAGTTTAAATGCCTTACAAAGGCAGGAGCTTACGTTTCTGCGTTGTCTCTCAGCGACTGGTGACAGAGAGAGAGAGAGAGAGAGAGAGAGAGAGAGAGGAAATACACAATGGGCGGAAGAGGGCAGGAAGGGTAACACATTTGAAAATAAACAGTGGACTTGTACCTCCACATGTTAGCTGGCTTGATGCTGGAGTCGTGAATCAGGCACAGTTCACACTGTGATTAAAACACATTTATAGTTTACAGCGTATATATAGGTGTAATAATAAACATAATGTACCAGCATCTTGCCCGTATGTAACCCAGCGCACCAGTTAGTCATCTGAGAACGCACCCTCTGGGAAACAGCTGTATGACTACAGCTTTGATAAGCCAGTCAAATCACATTAAAACGTCAAGAGCCGAGGACGCCTCCTCCACCTGCTGCCTTCTCCTCAGATCACTTGAGTCCTTGAACGGTCCAGAGGACTTGAACTCCCATGAATCAGTGCCACTACTCCACCTTCTCCACCTTCATCAGCCAGTTGGTATATAAAGCCCGGGCTTCACCTCAGAAATTTGTGAAGTACTGCCAACACCTCTTGCTGGGTACTGAGTGGTCTTTGTGGAAGGTCTTTCATGTACGACCTGTTTTCCGTATTTCTGACCGGTCCTTTGGTCGTTGCCCTTTTTGGTTTGTTTTGTTTGAGGTTTTGAACTCGGACTGGTCTTTGGCTACTCTCTGGATGTCCCGTTTGTTTTGGTTCTCTTGCTGTCTGGTTCTGACCCTCGCCTGTTCTGACTACGCCCTCTGTACCTTCAACTCTTGCCTCAGACATACTGACTGACCTAGCATGTGAAGATGAGGATGTAATGCGATTGGTTTAGACCATCTGCTACCCTCCTGGAAACCTCAATCCAGATCTACCAGCTCTCCGTGCTCCTGTTATACCTCGCAACCTCGACTCGGACCACCACTTTTGACTGCGTCGAACTGACAAGAACCCAACATGCACCCCCAGCCCTATGCAGTGTGACTCTTCTCGTCCAACCCAGAAGGAAAGGCTTCATCTTCATGGAGGATTATGCCTGTGTTGTGGCGCAGCTGGTCATGTTTTACATGACTGACGGGCTCACCCGCTTAAAAGAGCGACATTCACGTTTATATTGAACATGCAGCTCAATTGGAAATTCCAATTAAAACCTGCCTTCTTGAGTTTTAAGACGGATAATGAATAGCACTCCTGACTTTGGACGCCAGAGGTCAGCATCCCCCAAATTCTGAGGCAGTTTCTTTCAACTCTCACCTTTTTCTCTGTTAAGTTCCTCCCCTACAAATACCCCTCTCCAAACATCCAACCAGTAGGAGGCGCTGCCAGTTGTTACGTTACCTCTCTTTATTTTGAACTATTGTTTTTTTCTGGGTTTTTGCTTTTTTGGTTGGGTTTTATCGCTGATTTGTTGGATACTTTTGATTGTAATGTTCCTGATATCTGGTTCCTGATACCAGCCTGTTCTAGTTTTTATGGATGATCAAACTTTGTATTAAACCTGCAAGTGGATCCTTCCAGGTCACCTAGGCCTCCTACTTCACCCATGCTAATTATTTTTCACTCAACAATCAGCAATAAAATGAACTGCCATCAAAATCCATGCAGTGGATCACAAAATATGAAACGACAATTCAAGTTCAGAACAAAGCTCAAGAAACTCAGAGAATTTTTAACAAGATCAGCCAAATGTGCATCTGTTTCTGTGTGGGTTAAATTACTGGTTGTTACCGTAGCTACTCCACCACCACCTAAAGCACTGCTGGGAATTTGCCTCTCTAGTAGCCTCTCTAGTCAGTAGCCAGTTCGTGTAGAGCCATTTGAGCCTTTTCCTTTTCTAACACACACCGACTCTTTCAGAAGAGTGAGACCTCTCGCCATGCCGAGCAGGAGGGGTCTGTTTTTTACAGTGTTATTGATTGATTGATTGATTGACCTGTCCCCTGTAAAAAGCAGATCTCAAGCCACATAATTATGGGCAGCCCTGATCTAAAGTAATGAGAATCAACACCCTTTTGTCATTTAGACTGAGTCCTATGTTATTAACGGTTAATGAGTTTCATTGCTTTAAAATCATTTTCACAGGAACTTTACCTCTAATGCAGCTTCTGGACAGTGAAGGGAGAGATAAGAAGACTGGTAATGGTTGTGCAGGGTATCTTGGGGTTAGAGTTTCTGTCTGATTTTAAGTGTAAAGAGTGAGTATGGAGCCCAGATCTCCTGGCAATATTACTATCAGACAGTATTTGTTTTAAATGTTGAGGTTCTTCACCATTTACCTTCTGCTTTCCTGCATTTCCATCGGTAGCATCACCGTTCCTCAAGCGGCACTACTGCAGTAGAGCTGTGCTGGTGTGAGAGCTTGGCCAGTGGTGCGTGGTTTGTTGGTGCTTCGTTGTTTGTCGTTGAGGTTTTCATGAAGCTCGTCCTGTTACACTTTCATTGAAGTACACTGTAAACACTCGGCTAACGTGGCTGTCCAGACATAGCGCTCATATATAAACCCCCTTTGGGGAAAAGGGGTCATTTTCCTGTTGGCGTCTTTTCTCCTGGCTTGCTTTAGTTAGGAAGTGAGGTTAGAAATTGTAGGTGATTCTCTTTTTGTTTGTTAGGTAAGTTATGTTTTCTAAACTTAAGTGAGCTGTGTTTTTGTTATTTTACCCTTCCCTCCCCTAATGTTTCATACATGTCTAAAGCCTTGAACTCTTGAACATAAAATCAAATTGTTCTTATCGTGAAACTGGTTGTATGTGTGACCTGGGGATCCGGGAGGGCACAGAGGCCTCTTTGTTTTTATGTTGCGCCCAACCGGGTTGTACAACCCCAATTCCAGTGAAGTTGGGACGTTGTGTAAAACATAAATAAAAACAGAATAGGATGATTAGCAACTCCTTTTCAACCTGTATTCAACTGAATACACTACAAAGACGAGATATTTAATGTTCAAACGGATAAACTTTATTGTTTTTTGCAAATATTCACTCATTTTGAATTTGATGCCTGCAACACGTTCCAAAGAAGTTGGGACAGGGGCGTGTTTACCACTGTGTTACATCACCTTTCCTTTTAACAGTACTCAATAAGCGTTTGGGAACTGAGGACACTGATTGTTGAAGCTTTGTAGGTGGAATTCTTTCCCATTCTTGCTTGATGTACAGCTTCAGTTGCTCAACAGTCCGGGGTATCCATCGTCATATTTTGTTCTTCATAATGTGCCACACATTTTCAATGGGAGACCGGTCTGGACTGCAGGCAGGCCAGTCTAGTACCCGCACTCTTTTACTACGAAGCCACGCTGATATGTTACTAAACACAGGTGAGGAGATGGACTGGGAAGCCGAAGGAGACGGACGGGGCAGGAGGAGCAGATCTGATAGAGGTTAGTGATGAAGAAGAAGGTGAGCTGTTTAAGCGGTCAGTCAAAATGAATCATATATAAATAATAAATCTTAATTTGTGAAGGTTTGGGTTAAATTTATTGTTTTTATTTTATACAACAAAACATTTTGTCTGTAATTTGCTTTTATTCATGCAGAGCTCATTGAATTCTCCGTATGTGTGAAGTCTACTGATACACTGAGAAAGACTGCCAGAAAAAAATGATCCAGTATGTTTAAGACTCATAAACACTAGCAGTAGTGTAATCAGGAGGAAACTGTAAATAAAATTGTCCAGAAAGATGAAACAGAGCTGTCGAAGGTTCTGAAATGACTGAGAAACCTGTAGAACCTCAAGAAAGAAGTTCCAACAAAGTTAACCTGCAGAAAGAAGTTCATTCAAATCAAGAATATAAAATGTTATATATATATATATATAAAATAAAATGATTACTGTATATACAATATTTATTTTAGAACTATAATATTGTTAAAATAACAAAAATGCATATATATATAAATTATATAATGCATGTTTAAAGCTAGAACAAAGCAATTTTAGATGCTATAATATTACTAAAATAATATATATATATATATATATGTAGCGCCCCCTTAACTCTAGGCTATGCTATATGAGTTAGGTGAGTTTGTGCCCTTTTTTAACAGAAACTGCTTAAATAAAACAGGCAGAGTTATAAATACAGGCTAGTAAAGGAACCCTTCTGAATAATATTTCACCTCAGTTATAATCCAGCTTACCAAATATGACCGGTGTACTTAGAGCAACACTTTAGACACGAGACTATTATAACTTACAACAAACAAAATCCCAGCTTCTTATGATTAATAAGACACTGTATTAATAATACTGTATCTTGGGCTGGGGTATTTATTAAAACCAGCTTAGAGAAAAAAAAATAGAGATCACTCAATTTGGTCGCTCAAATCTGATGTCCCTTTTGGTCACATAACAAAAGAGTTAAAAAAAACCCCATAAAATACACTATTTAGTGTTCAGTGGTTCCCAGACATGTATAATAATACCCTATTAATACACAGCACTAACGCGGGCACACTGACACTCAGACTGCATCAGTAAACTCCAATGGACCTGGTCAGAAATACTGAAATAAAAGGAAATAAAAATACGGGCTTCCCCTTTTTTCTCTCTGTCTCTCTTGGTGGGCCTGAACGCTGCTTGTGCCTCGAACTAAATGGCAGAAAGAAACACTTAACCTGTACCTGGTGGTACTTAACCAGCACCTGGTGGTCCCCAAGTCTCACCGACCAGCTCACAGAGAGGGCGGACTTCAGCTGGCAGGGAGCTGTATGCCAGCCGGCTGGGCTGATGCCAGCAGAGCTTAGTGCCAACAGCAGCAGTGACTCCAGGCAGAGCTTCACTTTATGAGGGAGAGTCTCCCTCGTTTCCCACACTCAGTCAGGACAGGCCACTGTGGGGCTTCTCTGATCGACAGCCTGGCTCTGGACTTGATGAGGAACCTCAATATAACGTGTTTCCCATGACTTTTTTCTACCTGTATCTGCCGTGTTCTCTCCTCTCGCCCCTTCCTCTCTCTCTCCACACCCCACACCTCTCCTCTCCTCTCCCTCTCCTCCCGCCCCCACGCAGACAGAGCGCCAGTCAGCAGGAGGAAGTGTACAACAGAGATTGACAACTTTTCACAGCACATGAGAACACTTAACTCCTGAGCATCAGACGTGGCATTTTAACATTTTTATACAGTTTTTAAATCATTTTAAACATTTTAAAACAAGGTCACTTTATGAAATGAAATAAAACGTTAGCCACAAATTTACAAGGGGCTCCATATATATACATATATATAAATTTAGTAGCATTAGAGATCATTTTATGCATCAGTTAGCCTGCAGAAGACACAGTGAATAACCACCAATAGGTTGTTTTCTCATTCATTTATTTGTCTTACACGATGCCAGAACAAGCAGTCGGCTAGAAGATTTACTTGTACAGCACTTTAAGCGTTTAATGTCTCCTATTCATTCCATGAAATAAGAGGAAAATAAAGGTAAGAAAACAAAGCAACTGATCAAACTTTTGAAACACAGACACTCAGAGAAAGAGCAAGGATGTGATGAGGACATGCTGGACGCTTGCTGGACACCTCCTCCAAAGCATCTGCTACCCATTCACTCAACGTCAGTTCTCTCATTGTGTTCACGCAAGAAGGGACGTGAAGGAATGCGCCCTTTTCTGGGTATTAAATCATCTGGGTTTTTCGCCCTTTTCTGGGTATTGAATCATCTGGGTTTTTCGCCCTTTTCTGGGTATTGAATCATGTTTTTGGATCATTTCTGTTGCTAACTAGACCAACAGGATCATTATCTACAAATAAGACTGTTTTTATTTTCCATCTGTAATCAAACCTCATTGGTGTCTAAAGAAAGTTCTGAAAGCCGTCCGGTTTTCTAATCCTGGGATTTAGTACATTACTCCGTTACTGTTTACCATATTCTAATGAACAGATGTTTCAGAGCGTTATGCAAATTACTTCATAATGAGTTCATATTCTTTGGCTTTAGAAAGCGTTATGCATGCAATTCGACTGCTTCTTAGCAGCTATACAGGCTTATGCCAGGAATCATGAGGTGTTATGTATTCTATGTGATGCATTATTAATGTGTTTATAATGCATTATGACCACAGCATTTGATAAGTACTGAGCTTGTAAGATGTCTCTGTGAGTTAGAAGTAAAGCGAGACTTATTTTAGACTAAAGGAAAGTTCAAGCCAAAGTATTTCCAGTGTCATTAGGGATGGTCATTCAGAGCGCTGAGCGTTGCTGTGCCACCCCAGCAAAGAACCCATCAGACCCCCACCCAGAGACCCCCCATCCACACCCAAAGACCCTCTGTCACCACAAAGCTACCATGTTGGATTTCATATTCTTATGGTGCCTCTAGTTTAAACAGCGGTATCCGAAGCTTGTAAGACGTGCTTCATGTTGTACATTGCAGTCTTTCAGTGAATCCTTCAGTCAGTACTTTAATGTAGGTGTTAAGTGTGAATGTAACTTTAAGCCTAGAATATTTATTTGTGGAAGAGCCTCTTAGGAAAGAAGGAAGTAGAAGTAGAGGTGGAGGCACTGACTAAGAAATGTAGTAATAAAAACGGGCGGTGACTGCTCTCCACTGCCTTCACTCATCAGCAGCCTCATGCTTAGGGTAGCTCCAGAAGGGAGAGGGCAATGATGGGTAGTAGGGTTGCTATGATGTAAAACTAAAGTTCATTAGAAATGTTAAAGTCTAAAATATGTTCCACTTCAGAGAGTTCACATAATTATAAGCTCTTATAATGGGATTATAAAGTCAGTGTTTACAGCATTAAAATCTACACCCAAAATAATAAGTTTTGAAATTCTGTCGCTAAAACTGAAACATGCAAATACACCTTACAATACGTTAGAAATAACGGTAAGCCTTTATTCGGTTCTAGATAACTCTAAATAAATGATAATGCTCGTAAGATGTTCAAAGTAATCGTGGCATAGCTTGGTGCATCTTCACGGCAAGTCAGGTTATAACGCGCTGCGCACACTTTCACACTTACGATATAAAGAGTTATAAACACGGCTTATAATGCACTATGTTAATAATTCATACTAAGCAGAATGCATTTTTATAAATATCTGTCACTATGTTTATAACGTGTTGTGAATGGATTATAATGTGTTACGAATGCGCTCATGCAGTCTTAAAAACATTGTATTCATAGCAAACATTTACTGATAACAGCTTCAGAATAAGGACAGTGAAGAACATGAACTGATCAGTGTATTGACGAGGGCAGTGCTGAGGTGGTTCCTGCCCTGCACTTGAATTTAGAAACATTCTCAGTTTTTTTTTTTTTTTTTTTTTTTAACCTGTCATATCTGGCCATTTTTGCAATCGGAATGGTAATCCGAATGTACTGATGTACCAAACATATTTGTTTTCACAAGAAAAAGCTCTATAGGTTACTAAAGCCTATTCTTGTTAAAGTTTTTATTTTATTTGTTTGGCCAGGCCTGACAGGCATTAAAAAAGAGGACAGGAAAGAAAGAGAAGAAGGGAGGAGAGAGAAAAAAAAAAAAAAAAAAATAATAATAATAATAAATCATAATAATGATAATTAAGTAAGTAAATAAATAAATAGAAAAAAAAAATAATAATAATAATAAAAAAGAGAGAAAAAACAAATAAAATAAGTAAATAAACAGACAACTAAATAAAAATAAATAGATAAATAAGTAAGTTAAAAAAAAAAAAAAAAAAAAAAAAAAAAGGGGAGGGGAAAAAAACAATTATACAGATATACATACATATACATATTCACATATACATATACATATATACACCCAGACATAATTCTACTATTTGCTGCTACATACATACACATGTTTACATATCTATACATATGCCTCTATACATATACACCCACCCACCACACACAATTCTACTGTTTGCAGCAATGTGTATATGTGTGTATATGCGTTCACGTGTCATGTGTCATGGAATGTGCTCAGCAATGAGGGCAAGAAGCCGCAACCATGCCCCCGTGGTCCAGAGACAGATAGGGAAGGACCCGGGGGACCCGGACCATCCACAGCCCATTAGGAACTCAGGAGACCTGAGGCCACACGCTCCGACGGCCACCGCGTGCACGCCCCAGAGGACGAAGAATGGAGGCCCCAGACAGAGCGCCCACAGACAAAGGGCAAGTGACCGGAGAGCCAGAGGCAATGAGCAGCCCACCCCCCCCGGCAGGCCAACATCCCCAGCATGAGCCGAGCATGCGGCCCCCGAGGGCCCAGGCGCCCGAGACCGGCCGACCCCCGGCAGGACCCCCCCCCCCATGCCAGAAAGGCCCAAACCACCCTCAGGACACAACCGCCAAGGGAGCAGGGCAGGGACCACGCCACGATGTCCAGTCATGCACCCAGGGACCCACAGGGCACCCATACCCCGGGTGTGGGGCGGAGTCGGCAAGCAGCGGGGAGCGGTGGGGAGGGGTAACTCCTGCCCACCACCATGTACCACAGATGTCCAGGCTCAGCAAGTCATAGACCCAGGCCCAGCTGTCCACACACACATGTTCACATGCACCCACACACACCCACACCCACACTCGCACACACCAGTCACCCACTCATGCATACACACGGAACATACATGGACTCACAGTATCGGCGGGCGGACACCAGCACGGGTCAGCGGTAACCCAGGGAGGCAGCCACCCCGGCCCCGAATGACCGGCCGGTCTCCCCACCAGGCAGGGTGCACCAAACCGGTGTGAGAGGACCTGCCCACCCCCCCCCCACACACTCAATATGTGTGTGAAATGAAAAGAATGTGTGTGAGCTACAGTGCAATTAAAATTGGAGGGACAGAGGCAATGTAGTACTGAATAACAGCACACTGCCACGCTGCCCCCCAAGGCCCTCAATGTCTAATGTGTAAATAAAATTGAGGGGCAGGTAGCAGTGAGCAGATAAGTGAGGTCACATCAGCAGCGCCACCCACCATCCACTGAGTGACACCTGCCCCCCAAAGCCCTGTGTGTACTGTACTGTGTCATGAAATGTGTCATTGTAAGGGGGGAAAAAAGGGGAGGAGTGGGACATCACGCATCACAGCGAGCAGAGCCAGGTAGGTGGCCCTACTCACTGTAGCATGGGCCCCCCTCCCCCAGAACCCCCATGTGTAGTGTGATGTTTGACTGAGTGGGAGGAGGGGAAGGGTCAGGATAAGAAAGACCGAGAGGCAGAGAACTACCCCTCGGAGGAAGAGAGCCAGCTGGCGCTAGCTCACTAGGCACCCCGGTTTCCTACACCCGGCCGCGGCGCAGGGAAGGCCGGCCCAGGGCCCGAAGCGGCCAAGCCCCCAGGACACCACCGCGCTCCAGGCCGGCGCCCGCCCACACAGCTGACACAGCACAAAACATACACACCCACACGCACACAAGAGACAACAATTATCACACATACACATACTCACGATTACAATACACATACTCACGATTACAATACAAACACACACACATACATACCAACACAAACACACTCACCCGCACAAACTTCACACACACCCATATATACGCAAACACAGTGGTCCTGGGTCCAGAACCAACCAGCCCTATGTGGTTGTCCCCCTACTTGAGTGCCCCACCCCTCCTCCCGGGAGGCATCAAGAATCCTGGAATGCCAGACAGACACCCCGGCGCGCCCCAGACCCCCATCACCCGGCGGTGCGCCCAGGGGGGCACAGACCCCTCCAGCGCAGGGAGGAGCCCAAACGGGGGACGGGCGACCCCAGGCGCCAAGGCCCCAGATCCCACACCCCGGCCCACACAGAGGAGGCCAGCCCCCCGGACGGGGCCAGCACCCACCCCCACGGGTCCCCAGGTCCCCACCCCAAGACCGTGAGCGCACACATCCAGGCCCCCCACCATCAACAACAGGGCCCGCACACAGAAACCGCAGAGCGTCAGCCCCCATCTCCAGTCCAAGAGCCATCAGACATCCAAATCCCCCAGCCCACCCCCAGCCACCTGCTGGGTACACCACAAGACAAGACTACAGCCGGTTACCCCCATCACGTGATGGAGCTGATCAGTGGGGACCAGAGGGATTCAAATGTAGTCAATTGATTTTTAGTGGTAGCAGACATTCTTTCCAGACTAATGTGGTCTAGAAGTAGGTTTCTGTAGTGAGTTATACATAAATCATTTTTTGATTTCCACTTCATGAGGATAGTTTTCTTGGCGATGCATAAGGCAGTAAGAACTATAGGTGATATATTCGTTTCTATGTTTAATTCACTTATATCACCTAAAATGCACAGTTTTGGTGAGGCTTGGATATCACAATGGAACCATGTGGATAAGTCTTCACATATTGTCTGCCAAAATCTCTGAACTGGCATGCAAGACCATATAGCATGCTTATAATTTTCAATATAATTACCTGTGCAGTTAGTGCATATATTTGTTTCTCTGAGGCCCATTTGGAACATTCTGTGCCCTGTATAATGTATTCTATGGAGAGTTTTGTATTGTATAAGTTGTAAATTTGGATTTTTAGTCATTTTAAAAGTATTTAGACATATCTGTGTCCAGAAATTTTCATCCGGGATGATGGAAAGATCTCTCTCCCATTTTGTAATTGGAAGGGATATTGAATCATTAATTTTTAATAATAATTTGTATATTTTTGATAACAGTTTAGGGGTATAGAGGTTTAGAAAGTCTGTTATCCACACAGGGATTTCTAGATTTAGATTACTTAGATTAAATCTTGCCTGTATGATGGACCTCAATTGGTGATATTCCAGAAATTTGCTACTGCTAATTTCATATTTTAAAATAAGATCTTCAAATGAAATAAAGGTCCCTTCATGAATAACATGTTCTAAATTATTTATTCCTTTTTCTTGCCATTCTGAAAAATTCAGTACTGTCTTTTTCCGACATATATCGGGATTGTTCCAAATGGGTGTTAATTTACAAGGGATTAGTGAAGACTTAGCCATCTTTAAGAATTCCCACCAGGCTATCAGGGTGGTGCTTATTGTAAGGCTTTTAAAGCAATTGTAATGTTTAATGCTGGAGCTAATGAGAGGTAAGTCAGATATTTTCAATTTCCCACAGAGTGTTTGTTCCAGATCCAGCCATGGGCTGTCTGAGCGGTTTGATTTCATCCACCTTGAAACATACTGTAGTCTATTGGCTAAAAAATAGTGATAAAAATTTGGTAGTTCTAGACCACCGCTGCATTTTAGCTTTTGTAAAGTCTTCAAGCTTATTCTAGATGTTTTACTTTTCCATAAAAATTTAGAAATATATGAGTCTAGCGACTTAAACCAAGCAATAGAAGGTTTATTAGGGATCATTAAGAACAGATAATTTACTTTAGGCAGAATCATCATTTTTATTGTGGCAACTCTCCCCATGAGAGATATAGGTAGAGAGTTCCAACGTGTGAGATCGTCCTCTATTGTTTTTAGTAAAGGAATATGGTTCAGTCGTACCAGATCTAACAGCCTGGGAGAAAAATTTATACCTAGATATCTAATGTTGCCCGACTGTAGTGATGTAGGTATGATGTTCTGAAATTTACAATTCAGAGGCAAAACTGTTGATTTACTCCAATTAATGGAGTAATCTGATACAGATGAGAACTTATCTATAAGTGTGATTGTCTTTAGAAGAGCGGTTTGTGAGTTCCCGAGGAAAAGTAATACATCATCAGCATAAAGGCTTATTTTATGGTCTGTATTTTCTGTTTGGATTCCTTTGATGTTTACATTCTGTCTGATTTTTGCTGCTAGTGGCTCAATGAAGATGATAAACATTGAGGGAGAGAGTGGGCAACCTTGTCTAGTTCCCCTCTGCAGACTGAAGCTTTGTGAAATAAGATCATTTGTCCTAACCCGTGCATTTGGAGAGCTGTATAATGTTTCGATCCAGTTTATAAAGGATGGGCCAAATCCAAATTTATGTAGAACTGCTAACAAAAATTTCCAATTTACCCTGTCGAATGCTTTCTCTGCATCTAAAGAGACTACTATTTTTTCTAATTTGTTAATGGAACAGTAATCTATTATATTTATTAGTCGGCGTGTGTTATCGGCTGAGTGCCGGCCCTTGATAAAACCTGTTTGGTCCGAATGTATAATATATGGAGTGATTTTTTCTAATCTTCTTGCGAGAACTTTGCAAATAATTTTAAGGTCTACATTAATAAGAGAGATTGGGCGATAGCTAGATGGAAGTGTTGGGTCTTTGCCTGGTTTAAGAAGCAGGCTAATGTTGGCAGAGTTCATGTTTGGGGAGATTGTGTGGTTATTCTTGATTTGAGTCACCATTCTGAAAAAAGTAGGTTCTAACACAGGCCAAAATTCTTTATAGAATTCTGCTGGGAACCCGTCTGGGCCTGGGGCTTTATTATTTGGAAGGTGCTGTATTGCCTTATAGAATTCAGATGATGAAAACGGTGAATCAAGAGTTGTAATCTGATCCTCATTTAATTTAGGTAGATTTATATCATTAAGAAATTCTTCAATTTCAGCATCAGATGGATTAATCTGTGATGAGTATAAGGCTTCATAAAAGTCTTTAAAGGAGTTATTTATTTGTTGTGGGTCATGAGTAATATTACCGACCGAGTCTTTAATAGAGTGAATAGCTGTTTTTTCTTTATTCAGTTTTAACTGATTGGCCAGGAATTTTCCAGATTTATTTCCATGTTCAAAGTTTTCCAGACGCAACCTCTGCAACATAAATTGTGTCTTCTTATCAAGTATTTCATTTAATTCCAATTTAAGTTTCCTCAGGCTGTTAATTATATTTTCTTGTGGTGATGCAGCATAGGCCTTTTCTAAAGATTTAATTTTCTGTTCCAATTCTAATATAAGTGTTTTTTCTTTATTTTTCTTATGTGCGCAGTAAGAAATTATTTTACCCCGCATTACTGCCTTTCCTGCTTCCCATAGAACACATGGCGATATTTCCGGCAGATTATTTTGTTCTAAGTATATAGCCCACTCTCGTTTAAAATAATTAATGAAATCTTGTTCTTTAAGTAATGATGTATTAAATCTCCAGTTCCTAGTTGATGGTGTAACTCGTTTCTGTGTCAGAGACACAGATACAGGTGCGTGATCACTAATAGTGATCGGATGTATCTGAGTGTCTGTGATTTCCGTCATCATGGAGCTACTGACTAAAAAGTAATCCAAGCGGGAGTGGGAGTGATGTACTTGTGAGAAAAAACTATAATCTCTCAGAGTGGGGTGATGTGAGCGCCAAGCATCGCAAAGACCAAAATCCTTCATGTATTGTTTAAGAATGTCTGCAGACTGCCAGTTTCTTTGACTCACTGCTGTACTAAGCCTGTCAATCTCTGCATTAAGTACCAGGTTGAAGTCCCCTCCTATTACAATTGTGGTATCAGAGTGATCAGCAAGTGAGGTGAAGAAGGTATGAAAGAAGGAGGGATCATCAACATTTGGTCCATATATACTGGCAATACATAAATCTATATTCTGAATAGATAGATTAAGTATTATAAATCTGCCTTCGGGGTCTGACATCGTGTTTCTAATAGAGAAGTTTATCCTTTTGTTAATTAATATAGCTACACCTCTTTGTTTAGAGTTGTAACAGGCTGAGTACATATGAGGAAACTGTGAAGAGGAGAGTGTGTGTGCAGATGTTCTGGACACATGTGTCTCCTGTAGGAACACAATGTCAGCCTGCAAGTCGTTTAATCGGTTAATAATTTTCACCTTCTTCTCCCTTGAACCAACTCCACGCTCATTCCATGAAACAAACCTCAGTGTGCTCATATTGAAATTAATCGAGAAAGTGTTGCGTGCTCACTGAAGATGTGTGTGTGTGTGTGGATGTGTGTGTGAGTGTACATTGCATGTTATGTGTCCTGTATAGCATTGTGTGTGTTGTGTAGCAAACATGTTGGATGCAGAAAGAAAAGAAAAGGAAAGGGTGCTCCAAAGTGACAAATATAGCAAAAGAATGAGGGGAAGAGAAAGAAAAAAAAAAAAAAAAAGAGAAAGAAAAAATAAATAAATAAATAAATAAAAATAAAAATAATAATTACTTAACATAAAGTCCACTATGCTGTCTAAACCGGCATTAATTGTTATATATAGACATGTAAAAAAAGAAAAAAAAACAAAACAAAGAAGATGGAGAAAAAAGGCGTTTGTATACACAGGTCACCTGATCAGTATAGCCATGGCGTGGTTTCCTGGTCGCGATAGAGCTGTCCGTTTATATAGAGTTTGTCCACCGCAATGATAGCTCGTGAACCTTCTTGAATATGTTTTTTCCGGAGAGGGAACAGGATTTTGCGTCGCTCCAGGATCTCTTTAGGAAACTGATCGTTGACGCTGAAGTCCGTTCCTCTCAGCTCCCGTCCGCGGCTCTTCACCAGCTCTTTCTGCTTGAAACGTTCGAATTTGGCAACGATTGGTCTGGGTCTGTGTGCCCCGGGTCGCTTAGCTCCTATACGGTGAACACGATCGAAGTTGATGGTTTTAACAGTGTCTTCCGGGAGCTTCAGGTAGGATTGCAAGAACTCTTTCACTGTCGTTTCCGGGTTTTCCTCCGATTTCTCCGGTAGACCCGAAAACACGAGGTTGTCCCTCATGCTGCGGGCCTGGAGCTCGGTGACGGTTTCCCTGATTTTTTTATTCTCCTCCGAGAGCCGGGTCATTCCCTTGGTGAGGGAATTCACCGACTCTCTGAGAGCGGCGTTCTCCACAGCAAGTGCTTCCACCTGCTGTTGGCTGAACTCTACCGACTCCCGGAGAGCCTGAAACTCCTTGTGAAGAATTTCCAAAATGGAGAGGCGAGCGTCGAAACTGGACAGCTTCTTATCGATGGACTCCAAAATGTCCGCCACTTCGCTGGACTGAGAAGAAGCCCCTGGTGAATCTTCTGGGCGACTCCTCTTGGTGGATGGAGCTCCTTTGTTGCTGGACGGAGTGTTGGTTGGTTTTCCCATTACGACTCGGTCGAAACACTCGTCGATGTAAGCTTGCAGACTGTCCAGATCTTCTTCACCGTCCTCCAGTGTACTTCCGGTAGTGAGTAGTTTATTAATATAAATTTTATAGCTTTTAAAGTTGTTTTATAACTGTGTTGGCTAAGAAAACTAATCCATGTGGTTTATAGATTACTGACTTGCTGCCTTGCTCAATATTGCCGAGGTTCGCGTTGAAGTCTGCGTTACTACAGCATAGCGTCTTCCTGTCTCTTCCTCTTCCTGTCTCCTGTCTCTTCCTCTTCCTGTCTCCTCCTTCCTCAGTTTTAAACGCAAATGTCTTATAAAAACGAGCGTGGACTTGGATGAACGCCAGCAGAGTTGACATGCAACCAAGTTGACTCACTTCTTATTTCTTGGGATCACTGCTATCATTTTGTCTGTCAAAGGCTTGTCCTTAAGGAACTGATCTTGGTCTATCCAGCGCATCAGCTCTGTCTTCTGGTTTTGGTTGATTAAGCTCTTGCTACTGTACGCTTCAACCAGCCTTACATAGCCATCCTTGTAGTATTGGTTCCTTTTGTTCTGTGGAAGTCCAGAATCAAAGGTCTTGAAATTCCGTTGGATATCTGCCGGAGAGGAGAACAGAGAGAGAATAAAATTGGTTAAATCAGAAACTCACTCAGGACTAAGCATCACCGTTTCATAAATTTGAGACCTCACTCACTCACACATTTATTAACACCGATAATATAATTAATATACTAATTATATTCATATAATAATTAAGATATATGTGGATATTTATTTCACTGTGGCGTTTTGATAGTGGCTGGTTAGCGTAGTGCATAGGTGTCAAACTCAAGGCCCGCGGGCCACATTGCAATTATATCCGGCCCGCGAGATCATTTTACATTATTGGTACTAATGGCCCGGCAATATGAAGCGCTGGTAATACAATAAACTACAGATCCCATAATGCAGTGCTTCAGCTGCCTTTCGGAGCGCTTTCTGCGCCAATCATGTCAAGTGTCTGTTGCTACAAGTTATTGCAAAGCTAGAAAGAGAAGTTGATTCTGAAAGCAGAGCCTTTCAAACCCGATGGGAGGCCAGGTATATGCTTAGTGACATTGCCGGTAAACCATCCATCCATCCATCTTCTAAGCCGCTTCTCCGTCAGGGTCACGCTGGAGCCTATCCTAGCAGTCTTTGGGCAGAAGGCAGGATACACCCAGGTCCTTTGGACTGTGGGAGGAAACCGGAGAACCCGGAGGAAACCCACACAGACACGGGGAGAACATGCAAATTCCACACAGAGAGGACCCTGGTAACCCGGCTGGGGAATCGAACCCAGGCCCTCCTCGCTGTGAGGCGACAGCGCTACCCACCACGCCACCGTGCCGCCTGCCGGTAGACCTGTTTGTCTCGTTTGTGGCACTATTGTGGCTGTATTGAAAGAATTTAATCTAAGACGGCGCTATGAGACAAAACATCAGGATAACCTGAAAGACCTGAATGCAGAGCAAAAGATACAGAAAGTAGAAGAGGTAAAAAAGAAGCTGCAGACGTTTTTCACCCGGGCAAAATCACAAAGTGAAGCTGCTGTGAAAGCAGGGAGATCGCTGAAGCAGCCCGGCCGTTCACCGAGGGAGAATTTCTGAAGAGCTGCGTGATCAAGGTGTGCAACGTCATATGTCCAGACAAAAAACAGAGTCTGGCAAATTTAAGCCTAAGTAGAAATACGGCTGCTGATGGAGTTTGTGAGATGGACACTGATTTAGGAACACAGTTGAGTGAAGAAGCAAAGACTTCATGCTGACTCTTTTGCTGTTGATGAAAGTACTGACATGACTGACGCTGCACAGCTGGGCATCTCCATCGGAGGGGTGGACTCCAATTTGTGCGTTACAGAGGAAATATTGGACATTAAATCGATGCCCGGGACGACTGGAGAGGACATTTTTCAAAACATATGTCAAAGTGTAACTGACATGAAACCCTAACCTTAACCCTGGGACAAACTTACTGGACTTACAACTGATGGAGCGCCGGCTATGTGCGGGAAAGGGTGGAGAGCCCTCTCTGGGTCGGGGATGAGCTCTTGCCTCAAGTGGAGGAGTTTAAGTATCTCGGGGTCTTGTTCACGAGTGATGGTACAAGGGAGCGGGAGATTGACAGGCGGATTGGTGCTGGGTCAGCAATGATGCGGGCTCTTTACCGATCTGTTGTGGTAAAGAAAGAGCTGAGCCATAAGGCAAGGCTCTCGATTTACTGGTCGATCTACGTTCCCACCCTCACCTATGGTCATGAGCTTTGGGTAATGACCAAAAGAACGAGATTGCGAATACAAGCGGCCGAAATGAGTTTCCTCCGCAGGGTGTCTGGACTCTCCCGTAGAGATAGGGTGAGAAGTTTGCTCATCCGGGAGGGACTCGGAGTAGAGCTGCTGCTTCTTCACATCGAGAGGAGCCAGCTGAGGTGGTTCGGGCATCTGGTTAGGATGCCTCCTGGACGCCTCCCTTGGGAGGTGTCACAGGCAAGTCCACCCGGGAGGAGACCCTGTGGAAGACCCAGGACACGCTGGCGTGACTATATCGCCCAGCTGGCCTGGGAGCGCCTCGGAATCCCTCCCAGGGAGGTAGTGGAAGGGGCTGGGGAAAGGAGGTCTGGACCTCATTGCTTAGGATGCTGCCCCCGCGACCCGAACCCCGGAGAAGCGGAAGATGATGGATGGATGAATGGATGGATGGATGGATGGATGGATGGATGGATGGATGGATGGAAGATTATTGTGCAAAATGTCCTGTGTAAAGGCAGTTTGGTGACAACTATAGGGATCTTTTTTATCAAGCAAGAACCGGAAGGTCCCTCAGATGTTTGGCCGTGATGGGAAGTTCGCATGATGAGTTTAAATCTCTTATTCATTTTACAGATTTCTTACTTTGTCAAACGATTAACTTGTCCATTTTTTGTTATCCCTGTGGTGTGATGGCTGTACTTTGCTTAGCTTTGCACTGTATGTGCCATGGTTTATTTTTTTGTCAAATGTTCATCTCTGAAAAAAGAGTATTCCTAGCTACATTAAGATTTTTATATTGCTGGATGCTTTGGGAGCTTCACCTGCTGCTATTCTTTCGTGGCTTAATGGAAAAACTGTCCAGGCTGTTGCAGCTGATTGTTGTATCTTCATCAGTTGGACTCTATTGTGCTCGTCTTAAAACACATCTGTTCTAGATGGCATGATCTTTTTTATGCCCTTATTTGTTCTTATTATATCAATTTATTGTAACGTGACCTTGGGTTTCCTCAAAAGTGCCAATAAATAAAATTAAATATTATTATTATGATGATGATTATTATTATTTGTCAATATGTTCTGAATTTTCAGAGCATTAACATATTTGCCTGGCTTTGTCCTGCTGTAATGGAAATTGTCTAAAATGTAATTTAGCCCAACAGTCAAGATTAAAACAGAACAACTGTGACTTACTGATTTTCTCTGAATATACTGGGACAATATTTTACTAGGCTATGCTTTTAGATTAGATCAGATGTAATCACACTACTGGATACTATCAGTGTTATCAAATGTAAGTCTATCATACATTAAAACTCTAAACTGAATTCCCCTAAAATCATAAGATTAGCCTAAAGATCATCTGGGAGAATAGCAAATGTCCATTTTAGTGGTTGTAGCCTTGAATATCACTGTTGCTTTAAAATATGTTGCAGTACAATAAACTACAGATTCATTTAGGTCGTTTATAGTTTAAAAAGGGGTTGTTTTAACTTAAAGAAACTACTGTCTGGGCTATCACTCCAACTTAAAAGTATATGTTAATAGAGCATAAAACAAAGATTCATGTTCTGTTAACTTGCTATTTGAAATTCAATTAATTAAAAATTTTACGGCAGCTCAAACACTGACATTTTTAGTGTACGTAAAAGTTCTGTAAAACTTCCACAATATTTACAAAGCAGACTTCTGATACTATTCGTTATTCTTTATTTAAATAAATTCTTTTCTAAGCATATATATTTATATTCTGCACCTACTGTGTTTTCATGTAGTCATTACATACTTTATATGTAAAATATATTATATTTTATAAATATAAACTAGGTGAGATATTATTTTAATTAAACGTATGTTGGTCCTTCTTTCACATTAAGGCATGAAACTGTTTGAAACAGGTCCTATGTTGATTTTAAAAAACAATCGGCATCAACACAGATTCAAGATTTAAACCAGTAGTAGCTTACGTAGCTTATTTCGGAGGTTGTCAGAAAATTCTGGATGTGCCATCATCAGTGAGAGCTTCAGTCCTTCCACTGTATCTCCCTGGTTAAAGGTTTTCACCAGTAAATCTCTATGGCACATAAACAGAAGACAAGCTTATTGCTCTGGTCAATACAAACTCAATACTTGAAGCTTTAAATAGGAATTCAAGGAGGATTTTTAAAAGTTTCAGAATTAAAAAAAACAAACATTTAAAATGCATAATTTAAAACATTGTTACAATATACTATTTATTATACTTATTAATATACAATAATAAGGCTTTCAGAGTGGTTTGGTGTTCGGCTCCACTCTAGAGAAACTTGCTGGGTCAGAATTGCTGACAATGGTGGAAAGTTATTACATGAAATGGTTATGAATTTGCTGCCTGATGTCTGAGGCATTAGCAGGTTTTCCATCCACCAAAATTTTGAAAATACGCAATGGAATAGACCAAAATTCGAAGAAACACTTGAATATCGCAAAGAAGAGTTTTTACACTAGAATGAGAAAGTTAGAATACCACCAAAGCTGGAACGTGAAAAAAGTGTGATAGTAAAGTTTTTTTGTTTTTTTTTAAATAAATGATGAAGTATCAAGCCACAAGTTACATGATAGTGTATATACAGTGATGACCTGTTCCTTTTGGCACAGGTAACATTTGCAATCGGAAACACAACTAAGGTTTTATGATAGTTCTGCAGCTTTTTGGCTGAAAATATATTTTTCCAATTTATTAACAGTAGATAGATAAACACAGGGCATTCTGGGGCAAAAGAGTTCCAAAGAAGTTCTCTTCACTTCTCAGAAGAAGTGTAGGTGCACTGGTTTGGATAGTTAATAAAATGTCTATATCTGTGTTGTAGTCATGGCAACCCCTGGTTCCTATCACCACCACTATAAAGACATCTGAGCCATCTCACACCAAACCCCTCTGAATCTCTCCGTTTACATCTCAGACACTGAACTATGAAGAAAATTAGAAAAAATGAGAAATTTGGGGAAATTTGTGGAATTCCCTTTGAATTTCTCTGAATCATTTGTTGCTCTCCTGCAGTGATAATAATAATAATAATAATGTATTAATATTTTTAATTATGTTTGTGCACATGATCATTACTGATAGTGATGACTGACTAGTTCAGCATTTGTTGAGTACCCACCTGCATGCTTTGGACTCCTTACTGCTGCCGGAGGTCAGTACATGTCGGTGATAATGATACAGTGTGTTCATGGAGAACTCCAAGTTAATATTGTTATCCTTCACCATTGATTTATTCCTGATCTTCTCCAAAACACTCTTCGGTGGAACGTGGTCTGCCTCAACTATACCTGAGACGGGGGCGTTCATATTTTTCTGGCAAAGCCTTCACAATGTTAAAACAGACCAAGAAGCAAAAGCCAGTTAATATGTTCTTCATTATTCATCACTCTTCTTCAGTATGTGGTAACAGGCAATGCAATTAGTTTTACTAAAATTACCTTTACCTAAAACAAGCATGCATTCAAAGTAATTCATTAGGTTGACTACTTAAAAACTACTTAATCTTAAAACTCTGTGAGGGTCCTGATCATTAAAGAACAGGGTAACAAAATATGCAGAGACAGATGGACTCCAGCCTGTAACTGTAGAACTCCAAAGTGAAACTGTATGGTCAGTGGAGCTGACAGAATGGACAACAAGTGTAGATGCAAGGAGATAGTTTTAATGTTATAGATGATTATACGTTTTATGTTCATCAGTTGGATTCTATTGTGCTCGTCTTAAAACACATCTGTTCTAGATGATATATTCTTTTTTGATGCCCTTGGTTGTTCTTATTTCATCAAATTATTGTAAGGTGACCTTGGGTTTCCTCAAAAGTGCCAATTAATAAATCCATCCATACATCCATACATCCATCCATCCATCCATCCATCCATTATCTTCCGCTTCTCTGGGGTTCGGGTCGAGGGGGCAACATCCTAAGCAATGAGGCCCAGACCTCCTTTTCCCCAGCCACTTCCACTAGCACCCCGGAGGGAATTCCGAGGCGCTCCCAGGCCAGCTGGGCAATATAGTCTTGCCAGATGCCCGAACCACCTCAGCTGGCTCCTCTGGACGTGGAGAAGCAGCGGCTCTACTCCGAGTCCCTCCTGGATGACCGAATTTCTCACCCTATATCTAAGGGAGAGTCCAGACACCCTGCAAAGGAAACTCCTTTCAGAGGCTTGTATTCGCGATCTCATTCTTTCGGTCATTACCCAAAGCTCATGACCATAGGTGAGGGTGGGAATGTAGATTGACCGGTAAATCGAGAGCCTTGCCTTATGGCTCAGCTCTTTCTTTACCACAACAGACAGGTATAGAGCCCGCATCACTGCTGACCCCGCACCCGTCGATCTCCCGCTCCCTTGTACCATCACTCGTGAACAAGACCCCGAGATACTTAAACTCCTCCACTTGAGGCAAGAGCTTATCCCCGACCCAGAGAGGGCTCTCCACCCTTTTCCACCTGAGAACCATGGTCTCGGATTTAGAGGTACTGATTCTCATCCTGGCCGCTTCACACTCGGCTGCAAACCGATCCAGCGAAAGCTGAAGTTCACGGCCTGATGTCCCCAATAGGACCACATCATCTGCAAACAGCAGCGATGTGACCTTGAGGTCACCAAACCGGACACCCTCCATCCCCTGACTGCGCCTAGATATTCTTTCCATAAAAATTATAAATAGAATCGGTGACTCTCACTGGGAACGAGTCTGACTTACTGCTGGCCATGCGAACCAAACTCCTGCTTTGTTTGTACAGGCCCTGAAAGGCTCGTAGCAAAGAGCCATGTACCCTGTACTTCCGAAGCACCTCCCACAGAATACCCCAGGGAACACAGTCAAATGCCTTCTCCAGATCCACAAAGCACATGTGGACTGGTTGGGCAAACTCCCATGAACCCTCCAGAATCCTGGAGAGAGTGAAGAGTTGCTCCAGTGTTCCACGACCAGGGCGGAACCCGCACGGCTCCTCCTGAATCTGAGGTTCGACTATAAGCCGGACTCTCTTCTCCAGTATAGACTCCTCCCCTGCATAGACCTTACCAGGGAGGCAGAGGAGTGTGATTCCCCTGTAGTAGGAACACACCCTCCGGTCCCCCTTTTTAAAAAAGAGGCACCCCCACTCCAGTCTGCCAATCCAGTGGCACCGCCCCCGATGTCCACGCAATGTTGAAAAGGCGTGTCAGTAAAGACAGCCCCACAACATCCAGAGCCTTGAGGAACTCGGGACGGATCTCATCCACCCCTGGAGCCTTGCCACCAAGGAGCTTCTTAACTACCTTAGCGACTTCGCCTCAGTAATGGACAAGCCTATTCCCGTGTCGCCAGACTCTGCCTCCTCACTGGAGAACGTGTTGGTGGGATTGAGAAGGTCCTCAAAGTATTCCTTCCACCGCCCAATGACGTCTTCAGTCGAAGTCAGCAGCACACCATCTCCACTATATACAGTGCTAGTGGCACACTGCTTTCCCCTTCTGAGTCGCCTGACGGTTTGCCAGAATCTTTTCGGAGCCGACTTAAAGTTACTTTCCAAGGCCTCACTGAACTCCTCCCACACCCAGGTTTTTGCCTTGGTGACGACTGAAGCCTCAGATCGATTGGCCTGTCGATACTTGCCAGCTGCCTCTGGTGTCCCACAGGCCAATCATGCCCGGTAGGACTCAATCTTCAGCTTGACAGCGTCTCTCACCTGGGGTGTCCACCACCGGGTTCGAGGATTACCGCCCCGACAGGCACCAACTACCTTGCGGCCACAGCTACAGTCAGCTGTTTCAACAATGGAGGAGCGGAACATGGCCCATTGTGAGTCAATGTCCCTCACCTCCCCGATATCTGGTCAAAGTTCTGACGGAGGTGTGAGTTGAAGATCAATCTGACAGGTTCTTCTGCCAGACGTTCCCAGCAAACCCTCACTATACATTTGTGTTTGCCTGGTCTGACCGGCATCTTCCCCCACCACCTGATCCAACTCACCACCAGGTGGTGATCAGTTGACAGCTCAGCTCCTCTCTTTACCTGAGTGTCCAAAACACATGGCCGCAAGTCCAATGACACGACTACAAAGTCAATCATTGAACTGTGGCCTAGGGTGTCCTGGTGCCATGTGCACTTATGGACATCCTTGTGTTCAAACATGGTGTTCGTGAAGGACAAACTGTGGTTTGCACAGAAGTCCAAAAACTGAACACCACTCAGGTTCAGATCAGAGAGGCCATTCCTCCCAATCACACCCCTCCAGGTCTCACTGTCATTGCCCACGTGAGCGTTGAAGTCCCCCAGTAGGACAATAGAGTCTCCAGAAGGAGCACTTTCAAGCACCCTTCCCAAGAACTCTTTCAGTTTCAGCAACCGAGCATCAGAACGCCAAGGCCCACGTCTTCGGACACTGCCCGATCCACAAAGCACCGAACCCCTTCTACTGCCCCTCCCATCGACCCACAGCCAATGAATTAAAATGTATTATTATTATTATTATTATTACTATTACTAATATTATTACTATTATTTGTCAAGCCTACATATTTACCGTTAAATTCTCCATAAGTACAGCTGTACATACCTAGCATGTATTGTGTACCTGTAAATAGTACTTATTTACGTATTAAATACAAAGTACTGTCTGAAATAAACTGCTACCCAATATTACACTCATTCACTCTTCAGTACCAGCTGATGTATGGCTTATTGCACACAGCTGACTGAATTGGGCATATAATCGCAAGCGACTTTAGGCTAACACTAAACCCAAAAGACCAGCCATTCCTTTACGTTCGCTGCCCCACAGCGTTCTGCTTAAGATGAAACGGGTTGGACAGTGGGAGGTGAATGAGTGTCTGCTGTGACTGAAACATCCCTGATATCGTCACGTATTTGTGGCATGCCAGTATAACGATTATTACAAAACCCATACTTAAGGAAAATTTGCATACCAGATGAACTGGTACACCATATACCACTAGTCTTAATATTAGATATAAATATAGATAAACATAATGAATGAAATTACTGTTCATATTCTCCAACATCTCCCAAATACAATTCGTGTATTATTTGTTGTGGCTCCTTGTTTTTAATATACTCCTTGTACTTCTTCTCGTCTCCTTTTCTCACTCCGCCTGCTATTTTGAATTTGTTGCAGCTGTTTCTCTGATTGAACATGTTCTGGACCTTCAGAGCATTAACGTATTTGCCTGGCTTTGACTGAATCTGTAACAGAAACAGAAAGCACCATCAAAATAACTGAATACAAACAAAATGGAAATGCAATAAGCAATTACAATATTAACAATATGTTAATTATGATTAAGACAATCTTAATATAAACCTTATAGATTCTCACATACCTCCTTACTGACTCTGATTCTGAGTTCTTTAGCTTTTTCTTGCACGACATCTTCAAGGGCATTAGTTGTTGCTTGGATGACAGCGTGGAACAGGCAGTTCTGGTTTTCTGAATTCACGGCTTGTGTTGAGCCGTCAGAGCGTACAATATCAAAGTGACCGCTGTGTGGGGTCATTTCACCCATAATCCTACTTTTAAATCTACTTAATATTCCTTCTTTTCTGTTAAAAAAATAATAATTAAAATCATTTTAATGATGACAAATGGGATAAATGATGACCACTATGTAAGTGTATATATTATACTTATATATACTTATATTTATTTACACTGATGTGTCTTTTTCTACTCTGTTGTTTTACTTGTATAAAAATGATTTACTAAATAAACTGAACAAAATCAAAAGAACTGAACAGTTTTACTCACTTTGAAGAATTTTCTGATGTTTTTGTCAGCAAGACTCTGATGTTACCAGCTGCTGGGTCAGTTCCTGGATAAGTCTCTTCTGAGAGAAGCTTCCCTTGAGCATCTACCACAGTTACACAAACCCCTTTTCCTTCCAGTAGGTCACTCTTTGTGAGGACATGGAGCTCCAAAGCTGTGGCTGGATGTTGTTCATCAGTTATTTTACTGGCATAGGACTCAATTTCATTTTTTTCTCCCTCAGACAAAGACTCATCTTTGTGCTCTGATTTCAGATCGTAATGATGCTGCTGGTTGTCAAAGAAGCTTTGGGTTTCATGCCTCCCCAACAAATTACCAACTTCTCGAGCAGTAGATTTTAGTATTTGAGTGAATTTTGCTGCACAAATGGATGAGGCAGAATCTGAGAAACGGTCAACCAGGGCTTTTGAAAGACCTTCTGAAATTAAATCAGTGAGTTCATCTGCAAGACGTTTCACATCCTCCAAGTTGTCCCTTCCGTCTTTATCATACATCTCGAAAGATGCATCCTCAGTCATGCACTCCAAAAACGCAGGAACAAACTTGTTGTTAATGGTATTTTTTGTAGGCAAGGAGGAATACATTTTATACAGGCAGGTGGAGGTATTTGCTGTTTTTAGAAGTGTCTTGATACATGTGTTAGTCTTGTTAGAAATATGCTCTTGAAATTCTGCTGCTGCGTGGTCCCAGAGCTGTGAGCATTTCCTAATAAGTCGATGCACTTGGTTACAGTGTGTCATGAGGTTACTGATGGTAAAATTCATGTGTAAATTAACATTGTCCGTAATTTTCTTCTCCAAGTTTTTGTCAATCTTGTAGTCATCACATTCCAGGGCAGTCTTTGGAATCACTGAGCCGATAAACACTGTGATTGCTTTCTCAAACTGTTTATTCTCTTTCAGTGCTGAATAGACAGAATCCTTGAAAAACTGTTGAAATTCTAGTTTGAAACGCTTATGAACTGTGTCAATGCATTTGTTCAGGATTGCGTTTGTCCCTTGAATAGCGATTTCTTGGACAGCATACATACCTGCATTCTTAAAAGTTGATTTAAATACATTTGATGTGCACATGGAAGTAAAGCTCTGTGTACATACTGAAGAAACTGCTGATTTTACTGATGTACTAGCAGAAACAAAGAGTTGTTTTCCTGATTTTACGGCACTACTTGCAACACTTCTTAGGGATTTGGTGCCTTTGAGGATTCCACTGGCAGCCTCGCTCACAGAGGTGACTGATCTTTTGATAGCACGAAATCCACCACAAGCCAGAGAAATTCCTAGGCTGATGGCTTTAGACAATGCCCATGATGCCCAGTCAAAAGTTCCATTTATCATACCCCTGACCCCGCTGATTATGTCAGACACACCTTCAGATATTAAACCAAGGCCAAAAGAGGACAGGGAACCAGCTGACAAGGCACATATCAGAACTCCTGCGACCACCTGGGCCACACCAATAAAGCAGCAAATCAGAGCATCAAATGAGAACCGGGGCTTTTGTTTCACCTCAAACACAACTGCAAGACCATAATTATGGAAGAGGCTGAATTCATTACTAGAGACAAAATCCTCACAAGATGATAAGCTATAGAGTGCGGAGTCCCCAGTTGTAACATCACCTTCATCTGCTGCAAGGACTTTGAGAATTCCTGTGATATTTCTTTTCCAAGACTGAAATATATTCATCCTAGCCTGCATCTGTGTTTGGAAGTTACAGGTGCCACTGTGGTGTGGTTCAAAATCACCAGTAACAGACACAGAAACTAAACTCAGTGTATTTGCTGTTTCTGACACGTAAACATCAATAGCTTTCTCTGCTTCTTCAAGCAAGGCACGTGCCTCGTTTTTATAGTTCTTCTCAGCCATGTTAATAGTGATGTAAGCTTGGTTATACAGTGCAACAGCTCGGTAGCAGTTATCTGACTCAGATGCTTTTTCCCAGTAGAACTTTGCTCCATAGTCACGTTTGGTTTTGTTCTGAAAGTGCAAGGCAGTTCGTCCCAAAGCCTGCTGGATGTGATCGTAGAAATTTTCACTGTTACCTTGTAAAAGTTTGTCACTTGTGTTCTGCAAATGCTGGATGAGGTCTTCTTTCAGTTTCTTGATGTCATTCTCTGTGTTGATCTGATCTGTGTGAAGAATCAGCCATAAACCCCATGATTCTTTCAAAGCATTCAGAGCTGGGTGATAGTCCATCTTAGTACAGTGGGACTCAAAGTAATGAGGAACATCTTTTACTCTCACTTCAAAGAGATCTGTCTTTTCCTCTGTGCTGTAATGCTGATCAAAGTCACTAAGGAAGTGACAAAATGTGGAGAAAAGCTCTTCCTTCATCTCAATTTCAACCAGTTTCTCTTTCTCCATGTGCTTAATACGTTCACTCTCATACTCTTCTCTGAGTTCCCGCATGATTTCGATGGAATGGCCCTGATAAGCCTGAGCGAGATGCTCATGGTTCAGTATTAGTTGGACCATGCCTGGTGTGCCTTTTCGACCTGTGCGCCCAAAGACCTGCTGCTCCACTCGTCGGTTGTTGGGAAAATAGGTGAGTATCACGAAAAGACCACCATGTTGACTGACTTTCTTTGCAACCTTAATGTCAGTCCCACGTCCTCCAAGGTTAGTGGTAATGATGATCTGTCCCTCAGTGAACTCCTGATTCTCAATGCTGTGGCTTTCACTGTTGGTGTACATGGTAACTGGATGCCTGGTGCCTGCTGTTATTTTTGCATTAAGGGCGTTTGCTGTGTTGACATCTTCACATACAACCAACACAACCTGACCCCTGTCAGAGACCTTTGAAACTGTGTCACAAAGCATCTGAATCCATTCATCTTTGCGTCCCTTCACTTGCACTGCAGGCAGCTCAGTAACTTTTTTACGCTGATGAGCTGGAATGACATAGCAGTCTGTTTTGTAGTGCCTTGTCAGGAAAGACTTGTCTGCATCTCCTCCCAATGTTCCAGAAACACCAAATATTCCTTTCCCACTGAGATATCTCTTGAAGAAACTCCGATTCGACATGTAGTTAGTCACATTTGATAAAGGTGATAATGCTAACTGATGTTTCATCTCCAAAAACTGTTGCAGTCCATCTCCCCAGCGTTTTCTTTTCTCCAGCATCCCACTGGCCTGGAAGTCCACTGGAATTACTGTGTGATACATGTGTTGGTCTTCTTCACTTATATCCACTCCTTGAGCTCTGAGTGATTTCTCAATCAAGTACTCTCTGCCTTTTGTCATTTGAATGGCCTTCAGGGCATTCTCAACAAACACTGGCAGTTGCTTTTGCAAGTATTCCTCCATGAAAGGAGGGATCACAAGAGTGTTTTCCTCCGTGTCTGCATTTGATCTACATTGTTTAGAATATTTGATTTTGGATGTCAGCTCTTTAACAGTGGCTTCAACAAGGACTTTTTCAGACATGATCTCACAAGCTTTTCCATTCTCAAGTAGCAGCATGTTAACGTTTTGGTCAGTTTCAGTTTTTTGCTCTCCAAAGTGAGCAGCTTTCCTGGTTTCTGATTGATACACATAACAGTTAAACGCCACCTTGTTTTCCATTCCCATCTCAAGGACACTAAGCAGGGCATATTGTTGTTCCACTCCAGTTTTTGCCATGATAGACTTCCATGTGTCCTCATACAAGGTTGCATTTTCCTCTTTCCTTTCACCTGCACTAACAGAAGCTTTTAACATTTCAAAGTCGTCCTCTGAGTAAAAGCCCAATTCAATGCCTGGCAGCAAAATGTCCAGTGGTGAAAATGTGTCAGATGTGTCAGAACCTATCATTGCGAGCAGTGCAGCAGTATGAAAATTCTGGACTCTTGTTGCCCACATGATCTCTCCAGTTTCTTCCATTTGAATTGGTCGACATGCCGAAGTCACAGCCCAAATGCTTGCAAGGACTTGCTCCAAATGCTGTAGACCTCTGGACTCATGAGAGAGAAATGTAATCTGAACTCCATTATCCAAGGTCATATAATCAACCTCATCCACAAGGACCATCTCAAAACTCCTTTCTCCTCGAGTCGTTTTCTTCTCAAACTCTTGTCTCAGTGTATCTGCTGCAAATATTCCTACAGTACTGTATACGACTTGTTTACTATATGCATCCTGGACCAGTTCATTTTGGTTTTCAGGTGGTGAATCATTAAAAGGTGGAGGAACGACAGATGATGTGATGCCAAACATATTATACAGTCCCTTCCATTCTTCTAAATCACGGCAGGAAAGGACTGGTGAGCTTGTCACAAGATCCACATTTACACCACGAATTGCATGAATTGCCGCAAGCATGGCTAAAATACAGGACTTTCCTTCACCTGTCCCGATTTCAAGAAGACATCCTGTATTTGTTTCCGATTTTGAAAGAAGAAAAATTACCAGTGTTGCAAGCTGAGTTAATCTGGGAAGATATCCTTCAATAACTGTGTTCTTTTCGTCTTTTTGAATGATGATAGTGGAGCACATTTTAACTGCAACTGACATCTTAACCAGCACTTGTTTGAGGACGTCTCTGTCTGGGTCATTGAAATCCAGGGATTTAACCATCTTCTTCAAATCTTCAACTTCACTTTCACTGAGATCAGCCGCTGCAGTTTTTGGAAGCTCCATTTCTAGATATAACAGGACATCCTCCAGGATAGTTAACACATTCTCAGGGATGTTTTCATCATGCATTTCACTTAATATGGTTTTAGCGTCTTTGTGTCTCTCATTGTCCACATGGATTTGCAACATGTTGAGGGGATTGGATGTACCCAGAGCATTGAAAACAGTGCCATACTCCAGTTTGTAGGTCTGTGCTGTGTGAAGAACTGAGGACACTTGTTCAGTGGCTTTCCCAGTGATGTTGCGCATAAAATCAGTTATTTCTCCTGGTGTCCACATGTTGTTGAACAAGATCTGACACAGAATTTCTTTACTCTGCATGGAGAGCTGCACATCTGTATAAAGAACGTTCTGCAGAAGTTTCCCTGCAAGTGTTTGATGAGTGTCAATCAGCTGTTCAAGCATACTGAGTAAGATGTCCCGGTCATATTGAGGTTCATGGCCATCCTCGGTCTCCTCAAAAACTACTTGCAGTACTGCTTCCAGGACTGACAGTCTGTCACTTAGAGGCAGAGTGTCATAGTCGACGGCAGCATCAAAGGAAAACATGCAGCTACTGGACAGGTTGTGTTTCTTACAGTAGTCAACCATTATCTCATTTTGTAGGCGTTTCATTCTGTCAGGTAATGAGTCCTGTGTGTCTTTGATTTCAGTGATTTCATATCTTAGCAGAAGTTCAAAAAAATTATTTTCTGTTTCTGCAACCTGTAGGAGAGGGAAAAAAACAGAGCCTCAAGAAAAACCTGAGTAAGTTTAAATAAGGCATAAAGGCATGAGCACTGTCCATCTGGGAAAATGATATGTAACACAGCTGTATTTTTCCAGACAGTATGTATTTATTTGTTAAAAAAAACACTATTTCTTTAGAATAAACAATAAGCAGATTAATAATCACATATAGACAATGTGTAAGTGAAGTAGCAACAGTGAAGTATCTGAATACATTGAGGTAAATATCGAAAAGATGTATTATTGATACGTTACTTAAATTAAGTAGATGTATTGTTGATAAGTCACATGAAGTAGACATAATAGAGTTGTTGGAATCAATTTCAGGTTGGCGTTTATTTTTCAAAAAACAATAACATTTCCCAGTTAAAATATTTGAAATGTTGTCTCTGAAGCATTTTCAATGAAACATAGGGTTTCAATTATTTGCACATCATTGCATTTCGTTCTTATTTATATTTTGCACGGCATTTTTTTGGAAATGGGGTTGTGCCTATAAATCAAAGAAACGTTGCTTACCTCGTCTCTGTCTACTGTATAGACCTCCAGTGGCTGTTGTATTATATGGGCTTGCTGGTGGAACTCCTGGCCTCTGAGGATTTCTTTCTGCTTCAGTTTCTCATTGGCCTGAGAAAGCCTCTTAGCAGATATTTCACTTTCTCTTTTAATCTGTTCTTCAATTCTTCTTTCCAGCTCACGCTGTGCCTGCCATCGCTGTTCCTCATTCGCTTTCTCCTGTCTTCGCTCCACCTCTCTCTGTCGGGCATCATCTTCAAGTTTGCCTGTTTGGGGGAACGAAAACTGTTTATTGAAATTTAAAATCCTGCTTGCACCTGAAACTGGTGCGGAAGGCTTATGTACCAAGCTCCAGAGTGTTTATATTATGGCTCATTGCTGCCCTCTCTGCAATACTTTTGGTAAGAATATTATATTTTTTTTTGTTTTTTGATTCTATAAATCATATGACATCCTTTGCATAACTGTCACATTTATTCGACAAAACTATTTTTTATATTTCTTGGAAATAAAATAATTGAGTCAGTTATACAACCCCAATTCCAGTGAAGTTGGGACGTTGTGTGAAACATAAATAAAAACAGAATACGATGATTAGCAACTCCTTTTCAACCTATATTCAACTGAATACACTACAAAGACGAGATATTTAATGTTCAAACAGATAAACTTTATTGTTTTTTGCAAATATTCACTCATTTTGAATTTGTTGCCTGCAACACGTTCCAAAGAAGTTGGGACAGGGACAACAAAGACTGGGAAAGTTGAGGAATGCTCAAAAAACACCAGTTTGGAACATTCCACAGGTGAAGAGCTTAATTGGAAACAGGTGAGAGTCATGATTGGGTATAAAGGGAGCATCCCTGAAAGGCTCAGTCGTTCACAAGCAAGGACAGGCGAGGTTCACCACTTTGTGAACAACTGCGTGAGCAAATAGTCCAACAGTTTAAAAACAACGTTTCTCAACGTGCAACTGCAAGGAATTTAGGGATTTCATCATCTACAGTCCATAATATCATCAAAAGATTCCGAGAATCTGGAGAAATCTCTGCAAGTAAGCAGCAAGGCAGAAAACCACCATTGAATGGCTGTGACCTTCGATCCCTCAGGCGGTGCTGCATTAAAAACCCACATCATCCTGTAACGGATATTCCCACATGGGCTCAGGAACACTTCAGAAAACCACTGTCAGTGAACTCAGTTCGTCGCTCCATCTACAAGTGCAAGTTAAAACTCTGCCATGCAAAGCGAAGCCACATATCAACAACACCCAGAAACATCGCCGGCTTCTTTGGGCCCGAGCTCATCTGAGATGGACTGACGCAGAGTGGAAAAGTGTCCTGTGGTCTGACGAGTCCACATTTCAAACTGTTTTTGGAAATCATGGACGTCGTGTCCTCCGGGCCAAAGAGGAAAAGGACTGTCCGGATTGTTATCAGCGCAAAGTTCAAAAGCCAGCATCTCTGATGGTGTGTGGGGGGTGTGTTAGTGTCCATGGCAGGGGTAACTGGCACATCTGTGAAGGCACCATTAATGCTAAAAGGTACATACAGGTTTTGGAGCAACATCTGCTGCCATCCAAACAGCGTCTTTTTCAGGGACGTCCTACTTATTTCAGCAAGACAATGCCAAGCCACATTCTGCACGTGTTACAACAGCGTGGCTTCATAGTAAAAGAGTGCGGGTACTAGACTGGCCTGCCTGCAGTCCAGATCTGTCTCCCTTTGAAAATGTGTCGCATTATGAAGCGCAAAATACGACAACGGAGACCCCGGACTGTTGAGCAACTAAAGTTGTACATCAAGCAAGAATGGGAAAGAATTCCACCTACAAAGCTTTAACAATCAGTGTCCTCAGTTCCCAAACGCTTATTGAGTGCTGTTAAAAGGAAAGGTGATGTAACTCAGCGGTAAACACACCCCTGTCTCAACTTCTTTGGAACGTGTTGCAGGCATCAAATTCAAAATATGAATGAGTGAATATTTGCAAAAAACAATAAAGTTTATCTGTTTGAACATTAAATATCTTGTCTTTGTAGTGTATTGAATTGAATATAGGTTGAAAAGGATTTGCAAATCATTGTATTTTGTTTTTATTTATGTTTTACACAACGTCCCAACTTCATTGGAATTGGGGTTGTATTTACTTGGCAGTTGGGTGAAATTATCATTTATGGTTTTTCTTTGTTGCTTCAACAATTTTGTCCATCCATAAGTCATAGTCTCAAAACAGTTAACAATACTAATGCTGGCCAAAATAACATTTTTCTTTTCCAGAAAACGCTACACACATGACACAAAAGCAAAATTCTCCAGCAAACACTACAACTTACAAGCACGAGAATAAGTTCCTTCAAACAACCACCAAATAAACACAAAATACAGAATTCAGTTTCATGAAACTGATGACAAAAGGTGGAACAAGGACCAAAAAGTCCACACTGTTGATTTCACTTAACAAATTTTTAAAAACCTCAATAGTAAAGTCAGCCATTGTATAAATCTATCACACACATCTACAGGCCTCTTGTGTCATCAGTAAATGTGTAAGCAGACCCTCCTTCCCTGAGCTGTTTGCATGGTAATGTCCACTCGGCTTATGTCACACATTCTGGTTTTCGAATGTTGTTATCTATCAGTTTTTATGAGTATGACTATAAATGCATCTCTAATTCCTTCCATAATGAACTGTGTCACATGTAAAAGACAAAACTGATTTTTTTATATGTTGGGAATAAAATAATTAAGTCAGTTTTGTTTAGGTGGCAACTGAGTGAAGTTTCCAGTTTATATTGAACTGGGTGACACTTACAAAATCATTTATCAATCAATCAATCAATCAATCAACCTTTATTTTGACTCGGAAGTACATTGAGGGCAACCCTCATTTTCAATGTAGCCGAGCATTTACAAAAACAGGGATTGACATGACAAAAAATAATAACTACATTTAATCATTTTAAATTAAAAGAAAATTTAAAATAACAGTGAATAAAAGATAAAAGTAGATAAAAATAGAACTTGAGATTTAAATGGTAAGAAATTAAGATCAAAAATAGATAAGAAATTAGTAAAGTAATAGTACAACATCACAAATTAAAAAAAAAAGTAATGATAAAAAAACTTAAAAATAAAATGAGAGGAAATAAATAAATAAATAAAAAGAGATAAAGAACTAAGGAGAACTAAGACAAAAATAAAAGTTACAAATAAATATGATTAAGTAAAACAGGTACAGGCTGTCTGTAGGTGGTTTGATATTAAAAGTTTAAAATGACTGAGTGACACCAGTGAGCCGAGTTTTAGTGTGTCCTGTAGTGAATTCCAGCTCACTGGTGCACTGTGAATAAAGCAGATTTTCCCAGTTCAGTAAAAACTCTTGGTACCTGGCAGCTGATCCAATTACTAGAGCGAGTCTGATAACACCATGTAACAATTTTCAAAAAAAAAATTTGTTCCCAGTTGTTAAGTGTGTTTTCCTGATTGTTTGTACCCTAAATGAATAGAAAAAAGTTATTATTCCCTGTAAACTTTGCTTTTGTGGTCAGCACAATGATATTTTGAAATTGATCTATTTTTAAGGATATTTGCCATATTTCAAGATACTTAAGAAGCTTCTGGAATTGTGAGAACTATCAAGAAGTTTCTAGAACCGTCCAGAATTATCTAGAACTTTCTGGGACTGTACAGAATTGTAGGTAGCTGTATAACTACAGTTATATAGGGCCACTATAGCCCTTCCTGAGAGACGGAGAGACATGATCTAATTGATTGGGATTGCATAGTAAGTGGGCAACAGCCATCACAGACAAAGGGGAATTGACCTAGACAGACAGGTGTGAATTCATTCTCTATTCAGATTCTGATAACGACAGTATTCACACTTCACCCCACACCCATTACAGGAGGAGCTTAGGAAGGACCACTACTTTCAAATGTATATATTGTGTGTTACTCTGCTACCGGGTGATCAGTCTTGCTCTGCTGAATCCTCAGTACACTCTTGTACTTTGATACTGCATGGAATAAAGATTGACCATTTTTATCGAGTTTGGAGAGACATCCTTTTTCCTTACAGTACACAGCAACTTAGTCAATTTAGATGGCATCAAGAGGTTGCATACATCCAGCAGACACATTTTGCTATGTATGTGGCCATTTTATAAAGACAAATTGCTACTTCTGCATGGTGGACCCTTCCAAACGTTGCACTGGCAAAAATGCAACGCCTGTAACGTATCCTGACATTCCTTCATCTATTGCCCCAGTATCACACTGCCCTGAACTTCCTGTACCAACACCTCCAGACAGAGCAACACCACCTTCAGAAGAAAGCAGCAGGTCAGACACCCAGGAAGATGTTGAAGATCACGATTTCTCTTCATGTGCAGATGAGGAGCGGAAGCCATACTACCCTAACCAAAAAGACCTCAACGATCTGATCAGAGACCTTGGTCTCACCAAGTCCAACGCAATCAAGGCTCAAGCAATGGAACTTATTAGATGAAAGTGTCCAAGTCACAGGTCAGAGGAAGCGTCACCAAGTTTTTTCCACCTTCTTCAGTCATCAAAATGGACTGTGCTTCTGCAACAATGTGGCCGGTCTATTCGAGGCTATAGGTATCACCTGTAACCCGAATGAGTGGCATCTCTTCATAGACAGCTCATGCAAGAGCCTCAAAGCCGTGCTGCTTCACAATGGGAACAAGTACCCATCTCTTCCTGTAGCTCACTCGGTGCACCTGAAAGAGGAATACACCAGTGTCAAGATGTTGCTAGGTGCCTTGAAGTATGATGAGTACGGCTGGGAAGTTATTGGAGATTTCAAAATGGTGTCATTCCTGATGGGCCTCCAAGGTGGTTTTACTAAGTATCCTTGCTTTATTTGCCTTTGGGACAGCCGGGATACTAAAGCGCACTACCACAGGCGGGACTGGCCTCAGCAGACAGAGTTCACTGTGGGGAAGAACAATGTAAAGTGGGAGCCACTGGTGGACCGACGCAAGGTGCTGATGCCACCACTACACATCAAGTTGGGGCTCATAAAACAATTTGTCAGGGCTCTAGATAAGGAGTTGAGAGCTTTCAATTACCTCCAAGATCTTTTCCCTAAGCTGTCTGAAGCAAAGATCAAAGCTGGTGTCTTCGTCGGACCACAAATCAAGAAGATCATAGAGTGCAGTGAATTTCCCAAGAAGCTGAATAGGAAGGAGAGAGCGGCTTGGAACAGTTTTGTCGCAGTGGTTCGCGGCTTCCTAGGCAATCATAAAGATGAAAACTATGTACAACTGGTCCAGACTCTGATAAAGAACTATGCTGCAGTGGGCTGCAGGATGTCACTCAAAATCCATATCTTTGATGCTGATCTTGATAAGTTCAAAGAGAACATGGGAGCTTATTCAGAGGAGCAAGGCGAGCGCTTCCACCAGGACATTATGAACTTTGAATGCCGTTACCAAGGACAATATAATGAGAACATGATGGGCGACTATATTTGGGGATTGATTCGTGAATCTGATTTGCAGTATAGTCGTAAATCTCAGAAAACCACACACTTCTGAACAGTTTTTGGTAATCTGTGTAAATTTGCAATGCCTATAGTGTTCTTAGTCTGACTGTATAAATGAAAAGATGCAAAATTGTCTGTTTCTATAATAAAAATTCATAATTTTCGTCGTGGTCACAAAAGCGAAGTTTATGATGAATGTAAGCAATTTTTAATTTGTTTTAGACATAAGGAATTGGAATGTAACATTAAAACGCTGGGAACAAAACTTGTGTTACATAGTGTAATTACTGTTATTTGTATTCATCAATGAAGTGATATATTCTGACAAATGACCGGAGAGTGTCTTATAAATAAAAATCAACCAGTGTGTTTCCCTTCGTACCATTAAAGAGGGCCACCCAACTTCCGCATGCAGCTCACAGTGGTGAGCTCTGTACGGATCTCCAGTGATGAACCTCAGGGCAGAGTGATACACTGGGTCCAGTAATTTGAGAGAGCTGGAGGGAGCATATTTATAGATAACGTCACCATAGTCCAGCACTGATAGTAGAGTTGCTTCAACTAGTCTTTTTCTGGCGTGCATGGGGAAACAGGACTTATGTCTATAAAAATAACCCAGCTTCTGTCTGCATTTACTGACTAGTTTATTTATGTGTGGTTTAAAACTGAGTTTATCATCCAGCCATATGCCAAGGTATTTATATTCTGTGACTCTCTCAATAGTGGATCCTGGCAGGGTAGTAATATTTACAGTACTAAAATCAGTATTAAAAGATTTGGAAAACAGCATGAACTTAGTTTTTGTGGCATTTAAAACTAGTTTGTGCTTATATAACGCCACCTGCAGAGCATTAAATGAGCTCTGTATTTTTCTTGTTGCAGCATGAATAGAATCAGCTGAGCAATATAAAATCATGTCATCTGCATAAATGTGAATTTTGCATTCTGAGGTTGAAGCAGAGGTAGCAATATCATTTATGTAGATATTAAATAAGACTGGACCCAAAATTGAACCTTGTGGTACACCTTTAGATACAGATACCAACTCTGATTTATAATTATTCAATGTCATGCATTGATTTCTGTCAGTGAGGTAGTTTTGGGTCCAGTCCAGCGCAGTTGCATCAAAGCCAATCTTTTCTAAGTTCAGTAAAAGAAGAGTGTGATCAACTGTGTCGAATGCTTTTTTTAAGTCAATAAAAACAGCTGCACAATGTTTCTTCTTGCCTATGTCTGAATAAAGATTGTTTAAAACCAGTGTCGTAGCAGAGATAGTGCTGTGACCTTCTCTGAAACCAGACTGATATTTAGATAAAACAGAATTTTCATGAAGAAATTATTTCAATTGCTGGTTTACTAGAGATTCTAACATTTTTGCTAAACACGACAGTTTTGAGATTGGCCTATAATTATTCAGATCTGTTGTCTCATCACCTTTATGCAGAGGAATTACATGAGCTGTTTTCCAGACACTGGGAATTCTGCAAGATAAAACAGAAAGATTAAAAATGTATAAAATGTATTCTAAAATATTCGGGGCTGCGAGACGCAATAAAAAGGGGTCCAGCCCATCTTCTCCAGTGGCTTTTCGTGGATTCATTTTAGCCAGGGCATTAGCAAATAAATATGGAGAAAATGGCTGGAGTGAGAAAAGACCATGCATTTTAGAAACAGTAGAGCTGAGATCAGTTTTATTCAATGGGTTTGTGCTATTCTTAAAGATGTGGCCAGCTGCAGCAAAATGTGAGTTAAAGGCTTGACATATTTCCTTCTGGGCAGAAATCAGCTGATCGTCAACTAAAACGCTTGTTGGAAAAAGGGGGGGATTATTTTTTAGAGAATTTACTATTTTCCAGAGGTTTTGAGGGTTTCTAGTGCTGGTGATTAAGCTAAGGTAATATTCTGATTTAGCTTTTCTAACAGCAGAAGTACATTTATTTCTCAGCTGTCTAAAGGTAAGCCAATGGTCTCTCTCCCCTGAGCGTCTAGCAGTTGACCAGGCTTTATTTCTGGCCTTAAACAATGAGGAAACTTCACCCGTAAACCAGGGACTTGATCTGTCTCTGATTCTTGACTTTTTGAATGGGGCATGTTTGTTTACCACTGTTAGGAAAGTTTTACTGAAGTGGTTTAGTGCCCCATCAACTGAGATTTCTAGTGTAAGGTGGATTTCACTCATTGCTAAGTCAGAAAGGAAAGCTTGCTCATTAAAATTATTACAATTTCTTCTAACCACCAACGAGAGCCTGTTTTGTTTGTGCAACTGTTTCTAATAAATCCGATGGGAAAATGATCACTTGTGCCAAGTTCAAAAACTCCTGAGGCAGTAATTTTGTCAGCTTTATTGGAGAGTATTAGATCTATCAGGGTTGACTTGGTGGGTTCTTTCAGATTTGGGTTCATTGATTAACTGTGTTAGGTTAAGATTGCCACATATTTCCTTTAAGTGATCGAATGCATTTGAAAGCCAGTTGAGGTTAAAATCACCAAGGACCAGCAATTCAGAAGCACTATATTTGGATAAAAGATCCGCTAATTCCTCGACTGCAGAGTGTGGGGCAGAGGGAGGCCTGTATATGCCAATTAAAACAAAAGAGTTATTTTTTCCGAGTGAAACCTGGAGGGCTAAGAACTCCTAACATTTTTCTTTGGATACTGCACATAAAATATTAGCTTGTAAATTTACACTGGTATAAATAGCAACTCCTCCTCCCCTTGAAACTCTGTCTTTTCTATGGACGATAAAATTATTTAAAGCTATATCTTCATCATTGGTACAGTGTCTAAGCCAGGTCTCTGTTAAAACGATTATTTCAGGATCAGACTGTGCAGCCAGTGTAACGAGGAGCGAGGTAGCGGACGCATGTGCGGAGGTAAGTGACTTTTATTGAGGGCAAATCCAGAATCAGGGTCATAACGGTCCAGGGTCAAAGAGCCAACACGAACAGATTGAGTTTTTGACATTACAAACAGCTGGTTATGGCAAACAACACCAACACGACGAGAACACAATGACCAGCGAAAACAAAGGGCAAACACAGGGCTTAAATACACATGGGCAACGAGCGACAGGTGAAAACAATCAGGGGCGGAGTTACAAAACCAAAACATGAACACATTGACAGGACTGGGAGGGGCCAATCGTGACAGTACCCCCACAGGGCTGCGCCCCGCCCCCACTTTGGACTCGCAGACCACATCTCCTTGTTCATGTACCCGGCTTACAGACAAAGGCTGAAACAAACACATCCGGTTACCAAAACGGTTCAAGTATGGTCTCCGGAGACTGAGACCATACTGCAGGACTGTTTTGCTACGACAGACTGGGATGTGTTTAAAGCTGCAGCCACTACGAAGGACTCTTCTGTCACCATTCAGGAATATGCTGAACACGTGTCTGGTTACATCAGCATGTGTGTGGATAGCATCGTGCCCACCACACAAGTGAAGAGGTTTCCCAACCAGAAGCCCTGGATTAACAGTCAGGTATGACACATGCTCCATGCTCGCTCTCTTGCATACAGATCAGGCAATGAGACAGAGTACAAAGCTGTGAAGTACAGACTGAGGAAAGTCATCACAGCAGCCAAGAGGCAGTACAGGGAGAAACTGGATGGCTTCTACTCCACTGCTGACTCCAGGCAGATGTGGCAAGGCCTACAACACATCACAGAATACAGGACCATCACCAGCACCATCAGCTCCACAGACAGCCTACCGGACGACCTCAACACCTTCTACACCCGCTTCGAAACCTCCAGCACTAGCACCGGGAGGTTCACACACACACAGCCCACACAACCCCTGTCCCCCCCTCTGTCAGTATCAACAGGCCAGGTCTGCAGAGCTCTGAGAAAGATCAACCCCCGCAAGGCACCAGGACCAGACAAGATTCCTGGGCGGGCCCTCAGAGCATGTGCGAACGAGCTGGCTAATGTACTGACCTCCATCTTCAATCTCTCTCTCAGCCAGAGCATTGTTCCCACCTGCTACAAAAGGACAGTCATTGTCCCCATTCCTAAGAAGAGCCCCCCCACCAGCCTGAATGACTACAGACCAGTAGCACTCACTCCAATCATTATGAAGTGCTTTGAGAGAGTGGTGCTGGCCCTCATACAAGACAGCATACCGGACACGCTGGACCCCCTGCAGTACGCCTACCATCACAACAGATCCAGGCAGTTGCTGCTGCCCTTCACTACTCCCTCTCCCACCTGGAAAACAAAGACTCCTACATCAGGATTCTCTTTGTTGACTACAGCTCAGCCTTCATTACGGTCATACCACACAAACTCACCCACAAACTCTCCACACTCGGCCTGCACCCCACCCTCTGTGACTGGCTTTTGGACTTCCTGACTGGCAGGCCCCAGTCTGTCAGGATCAGCAACAGGACTTCAGCCAGCATCACCGCCTACATCGGCACTCCACAGAGCTGCGTCCTCAGCCCTATTCTCTACACCCTGTTCACCCATGACTGTGTCACCTCCCACAAGGACAACATCATCCTGAAGTTTGCTGATGACACAGCAGTGATAGGACGTATCACTGGTGGAGATGAAGCAGCCTACAGGAGGGAGGTGACCAGACTGGTGTCATGGTGTGATGATAACAACCTCATCTTCAACACGGACAAGACAAAGGAGCTGATAGTGGACATGAAGAAGGAGAGGAGACCTCATCGGCAACTTTTCATTCGGGAGCTCGAGGTGGAGAGGGTGAGCAGCTTTAAATACCTGGGTGTCCACATCAGTGAAGACCTCACATGGTCACTGAACACCAAGCAGCTAGTCAGAAAGGCTCAACAGCGGCTGTACTTCCTGAGGAGGCTGAGGAAGTTTGGGATGTCTCTGGTGTTCCTCAGCAACTTCTACAACTGCGTCATTGAGAGCCTCCTGACCAGCTGCATCACCGTGTGGTACGGCAGCTTGACCGTGATGGATCGTAAATGCCTACAGAGAGTGGTGAAGACTGCAGAGAAGATCATCAATTCTCCACTGCACTCTCTGCAAAACATTTACAACAATAGAGTCCAAAGGAAGGCTACCTCCATCATCAAAGACACCACCCACCCCCAGCACGGTCTGTTCAAACCTCTGCCCTCAGGCCGGAGGTATAGGAGCATGATGTGCAAGACCTCCAGACTAAAGAACTCCTTCTTCCCCACCGCAATCAGAGTTCTGAATCAGAAATAACTATTCACACTTCGGTCTGCCAGATTTAGGTACAGACGTGTGATGTGTATCCCACTGGTAAAGAACTCTTTCCTCAGGAATGACCTGCACCTACTGTCACTTTAACTGTAGCACATGTTTACAATTGCACTATTGCACTTTACTACTCATTTCTGCTGCAGATAATCATGTTCCCGGCAAGGCACAGCACTATCCATCCATACCACTGTAATTTATACATTGCGTTATTTCTTGATTAATATATATGGTTGTATATATACTCTTTTTGTATTTTTTTTAATGTTATCTGTACAAATGACAATAAACACTTTGAACTTGAACTTGAACAGACACAGGCGAGGGCAGGATGGGCGGGAACAAAGGGGATGTAATGTCCACGGCGAGCCTGCTACGACGTCCACGGGGGCAGGCGGGCCTGCTACGACGTCCACGGGGGCAGGCGGGCCTGCTACGACGTCCACGGGGGCAGGCGGGCCTGCTACGACGTCCACGGGGGCTGGCGGCGGGTCCGGAGGCGCAGGAGTGCCGCGGGGTGCGGCCACGGGATCAGGAGTGCCGCGGGGTGCGGCCACGGGATCAGGAGTGCCGCGGGGTGCGGCCACAGGATCAGGCTTTCAGGCTGGGGACCTCTGCTCCAAGCTGGAGGAAGACACAGACACTGGACCCACTCGGCCGTTCCCAATGCTCACTCGAGCAATAGACAGCTCGCAGTGTCGCTTGCGAACGAGCAGAGTTCCAAAAAACGGGTCATCTGAATGCTCCTTCCGTCTCACCTCGACTTGCGCTGCAGGTCGGTCCTCCCTGCAGCGTTGTTCAAGCCGGGTGGACCCAAGCCGCTTATCTGAGCTCTCGTCGCCCGGACACAAGGCGGGAAGGTCCTTCGCTTTTCTGCGGGACCGACGAGAAGCTCGTGTTCCCACAGCGCCAGGGGATTCACTCTCACTGGCGGGACGGCATTGGGACGTGGGTAACTCGGGCTGCGTGGAAAGTTTCGTCCCAACAGAACTGCCACAAGCCAGTGTGTCGTTTACCTGCTGCGTCCATAGGCAGCTGGTCGTTCTGTAACAAGGAGCGAGGTAGCGGACGCATGTGCGGAGGTAAGCGATTTTTATTGAGGGCAAATCCAGAATCAGGGTCATAACGGTCCAGGGTCAAAGAGCCAACACGAACAGATTGAGTTTTTGACATTACAAACAGCTGGTTACAGCAAACAACACCAACACAACGAGAACACAACAACCAGCGAAAACAAAGGGCAAACACAGGGCTTAAATACACATGAGCAACGAGCGACAGGTGAAAACAATCAGGGGTGGAGTTACAAAACCAAAACACGAACACATGGACAGGACTGGGAGGGGCCAATCGTGACAGCCAGGATTTTAAGATGATCCATTCTATCTTTTTGTAGTAGGCTTCTAATATTCAGATGGATTATACCTAAACCTTTTCTTTTCTTAAAACTCTCAAGACTACTCATTGGGTTATCAGTACAGTTTTCTTGGGGGTTTATGGAAATTAGAGATGGCTTAATGCTGATAAGATTATCACGATTAATAAAAACATAAAAATTATGAGGATTCTTGGTATTTCTTGTAAAAATGCTGGTCCTAAGTCTCCTACTATTAATGACTACTGGTAGAGTTGAACTTGCATTGTAGGTCTTGAGTTGTCATTTCAGTAAAACGTATTATGTCCTAAAATCTGAGAACCCAGCCTATTGGGATGAATCCCATCAAATCTATAGAAGGAGGGGCGATTCCAGAAGAGGTTAAAATTGTCTATAAAAGTCAAACCTTTGGAAAGGCAGGTATTCTGAAGCCAGGTATGAAGGTGTAAAAGTCTACTAAAATGACCTGAGCCTCTTCCTAGTGAAGGAATTGGTCCAGAAATAAAAACAGATTTACCACAGTCTTGTATGGAGGACAGCAGGCATGTGAAGTCCTTTCTTAACAGTTCTGTGCTCTGGTTTCTGATGTCGTTACATCCCACGTGGATTATTATCCTCTCCACTGAGTGGTGTTTTCTTAAAAGACTGGGAAGCTGCAGCGTAATGTCAGAGACCTTTGCACCAGAGACTGAGTGGACAGCAGCTGAGCGATGCTGAATGTTCCTGACGATCGAGTCGCCAACTATGAGGGTGGTTTGTTGAGGCCTGTGGGTCTGTCGCGGGGGTAAACGATGCGGTCGCGGCTCGGTGATCAGTGGTGTTTGATTGGCAGTTTCTCGTGGGAGTTCAGGCTGATCGTTCAGGGTGTGGGTCTGGGAGGGAGCTTGGCCGGATGGTCTTCTGGAGGTGGGGATGTCCCTCGGAGCTAAACCACAGTTCTGCAGGTCAGGTGCGGCCCGCTGCCCGGTGGACTTTTTGGATGGAGCGGGGGTGAAGTTGATGGCTGGAGAGCTCACTCTGATGGGTGTTGTTGGAGTGGCGTCATCCAGCTCTTCCAGTACGGAGAACCTGTTGTTTACACAGATCTTCCTAATTGTCGGGTGGCAGGCGGAGTGCCTATCATCCCGCGAGCGTCCACCTGCAACGGACCATGGCTCGGCCTGGCTCGGCGTGGAGCAGTACACCTTCATGGCCTTAGGCTTATCTCCGAGCCGAGGCCAGTGCTCCTCATCACCCGCAGCCGAAGCAGCCGCTTGAGGTAGACTGCCGTCTAATCCAGCGCTGATCCAGCGATGATCCTCATCGTCTTTAATCTGGTGGAGCACCGAGATTCTTCCCTCGAGTTCCGCGACCTTCTGGCTCAGCCACAGACAGCTACTACAACCAGCTGGAGAGCTGAGTGGGGCCATGTCTTTAGACAGTCAGGTAGGTTAAAAATAAATAAATAAATAAATAACAAATTAAAGATAAATAACTAAAGTTAAAATAAATAAAATGTGATTAAAAGTCTCTCTCGGTCGCTCGCTCTGACGTGCTCTCTCGGTTGCTCGCTCTGACGTGTAGTATTTAGTAGTATTTAGTATTAAGCAATGCTAAGAGTTATAGAAATATAAATAAAAACAGAATACGATGATTAGCAAATCTTTTTCAACCTATATTCAATTGAATACATTACAAAGACGAGATATTTAATGTTCAAATAGATAAACTTTATTGTTTTTTGCAAATATTCACTCATTTTGAATTTGATGCCTGCAACATGTTCCAAAGAAGTTGGGACAGGGGCGTGTTTATCACTGTGTTACATCACCTTTCCTTTTAACAACACTCAATACGCACCAGTGTTATTGTAGATAGTATTAATAGAACAGCTTTAAAAGCTAGTCCATCACCACCAGTTCAATATATTAATGCCACAGGTTACTGATCCCTTGGCACCCTAGACAAAAGTGTGGGATTGTAACATTTCAATCCCTTGTAATTTGACTTTTTTACTGAGCTTGTGTAGTTGAGATGAGGACCTTTGGTTGTTAGCTATAGCTAGAGGCTAATGCAGACTTGTCTTATTGATTTTAGTGTTTAAAGCTATTAGCTTGTTAAAAGTATGATGGTGAAAACAGCTGCTCATTTCAGTATTTTCATTTTTTGCAAGTTTTATTGTACTTTCAAAAGGCATTGGCTTATTTGAGCTTGAGCTTTGCCTTTGTTTGAGCCACTCTCTTTGGGGCCAGAGATGGCAGGCAAAGTTTGTTTAAAAAGGCCCTGTATAAAGGAACTGGAGACCAAGAGGGGATTTATCTTTGACCTGTAGAAAAGGGTGAAGGAGTTTGCTCGTTCTCCAACAAAACAGTTGGATTCCACTTGGGTTGTCCCTGCTATGGCTGGTCATCTGCTAATACAGCATTTGAATTGAATACAAATGTAATTCTTTACATAATCATGTGATTAATAATGTAATATAATTTCCTTTAAGCCGTATAGCAAAATGAAAGTAGTAACTGGGGAATATTTCTCTAATTCTGAGCCTTAATTCATCTTGTCCAAAGTGAATCTTTAGTGGTGTAGCTCATTCTCAAATGACTCTGACCAAATGACTGAAAAGACATTAAGGTATGTACAGCTGAGCGTGTGAGGAAACAAAGTTAGCTTTGGAAGTGTAGCAACAAACGTTTTGCTTCCTCCCTCTTTTTGGGTTTCTCTTCTGAACTTGGATGACTTTACTTGGCTTTCTCTCAACACACAGAAAACATCAAAGAACCTCCATGCCATAATGCAGATTGTCAGTTAATAAAATTTTTGAAACTCTAAATAAATTTCTTATGCACAGAGTCTGAAAAGTGTGAAAACAAATATTACACTGGGAGTCCATGTTAGGAATAAAGGATACAACACAGAACTATTAAGCCTAGAAAAAACAAGAAACAGGACACATACCGTAATTTGGGCATGTAGATTTCTTTTCCTCGTAATTTATGTTGCAGTCCAGGTGAACTTCATCTCCACGTTCTTGAATAGTGAAGAGAGGATCATCTTTTGGATTTAATTTGTACCACAAATCTGGTTGTTTGCAGCACTGTGTCTCTGAACAGCTTCCATACTTAACCTTAATGTAGAAGGTTTTTCCCCAGGTCACTGGAACACTCCAGCTTATACTTCTTGTTTGAAAAGCTTCAAGGTGACGCTTAACACAGAGAAATATATGGATTTTATTGATTAATGTTTATTATGGTTTCACATAAATGTTGCTTCTGGTAGCACTCATGATAAGTGTGTTTCTTTGGACACAACAAAATTACACTATTATCTGTTAGAAATGGAAATTTGAAAGACAAACAGATGTACAAACACTAAAAGATATGTTTGTTGATTATAAATAATGTAATAAAAACAGTGATCTGGAGTCGAGTACCTCAACAAAGTTATCTAAGAATTAACCCCTAGAACCTTAAGCAGGCACATTACGTGCAGTTTGCGTGGCGTTATCCTTCACAAGTGAGGAAAGGGTTAACTTTGACATTGTGTTTGTAATTTAACCCTTTCCTAAAATATGAAGCCTTGCAAACAGCATGGGCTTATGGTTGTTAGGGTTAATGATTGAATTTTATAGACTTGATGTATCTGAGATTTGGTAAAAATATATTTCAGTCTGAGGAATATATTGTATTTTTGAATATGTTAATCTGAATAAACATGTCCTAAAGTTCAAGTGTAGGGATTATGTGTGTTACCTTTGCATATTTGTTAGGAAATGGCCACGCTTGACGTTCTAAGCAGATGGTCCATTCATATGGAGTTTGATTCTTGACAGTTATATCTCCTCCTAGATACCCCATTCTGGAACCAAAGACCAAAAAGTATCATTGATGATCCAAATTAAACAATTGATAATGGAGATCAAACACATGTGAGAACACAATGTTGATCAGTGTGCCCCATGTTGGACTGCTAGTGTTAGCAAGTGTCAGAAAATGGCTACAATCCCAGTTTTTGTACCACGGGGACTGGCTTACTCTGGACAGGCGTGAACCCACAGTCTCCACATTCAGAGACCAAGTGTTGTATTACAGAAACATGCTCTAAACTCTGAAATCTAATCTGTTTAGTCACTATGACTACTTCAGCTAGGACAGAAGCTGATCATAATCCTATCCATTAATCCCAGATAAGAAAACCATATTACACAAACATCATGATTAAAAAAAAATCTTAAATACTGTCCGAACTTTAGGATAAACCCAGAGGTGTCTTAACTTCTGTTTTAATGCTCTCCGCCGTCCCCTCTTATTACCTTGTGTTAACACCAGTGATGGTGGTGAATAATGTGGAGACAGAGCTTAACATGTCTCTGCTTATTAGGAGGAATATTGTTAGCATGCTCAGCTGAAGCATTTGGGCAATGGAGACTGAAACTGAGGAGCATTCTTATAAACAGAGGTGTTTACTACATAAGCTGCAGTCACAGTATTCTTAACTTCCAGTTTATTGCACTTAGGTTTTGTTTTTTTACCTTTTTTACAGTAGCTGTCTAATACTGATCCTAATTTATCATTTTAATGTTATTTTGATTGTGTTTAGGTTTCAGCTGTGCGTGCATTGTCAGCTTCTTGGTAACAGTTGGTGACAGTTAATTGTCACCTTTGATCAAGTAGTTTAAGATTTCCTTTTTTGAGAATTCTAATTCTGATGTTTGCCTGACAATACCAGCTTTAACATTATTGTAGCAAAAGCAGTCATGGCTGATATGAATGTTGCCAGGCTTATTTAGGATCAGAGGAAAAATGATGGGGCTGTTATTATTATTATTATTAAGTTCTGTAATTCACTATCACAATCAATTTTTTGTGAATGCAGATAATCTCTGTTATGAGGTTCTCTGCTTGACTCTGCTTGGCCAAGTTGATTGTTGTGATTTGTTGCGATCACATGTGTTGCCAAGAGGGAAGTTGCAGAGTGCCCTCTGATGGACAAATTACACAACATAAACACTTAGAACATAGTAGAAAGATCTGTCTTCCATCTCTCGATTTCTTTTTCAATTGTCATTTATCTGCCGCTTTAAACACTAATACCATTTTATCTGCAATTAGCTCATATTGGCTGATAATATCCAGATGTTGATATTTCGGTCGAGCTCTACCACATATTACAGCATCAAACAGTGTGTAAAGAAAGTGTACCATCATTAGAACTGTAATAGTGTAGCACAGCCACATGAAATGATGAAACGATATTTACTGAGGCAATTTTTTAACTGTGATAATGAGATTGTATTTATTTTCAGTGAGTGCAGTGCTTGTATTATGGGCAGTAAAGTCAGTACGATTTCATGTCTCAGCTGTCTGATTTTGACTCAGTGTCTCTGGTAAGAAGGGAGAAGAACCGCTTGAGTTTGATGCTACGGCACACAAGACTTCCAAAAATGTATCACATGTAATGTAGCCTAAAGTATCACATTCCATCAAACTCATGGCGGTTCTTCTCTCTTCTAACCAGAGACACTGAGTCAAAATCAGACAGCTGAGACATGAAATCGTACTGACTTTACTGCCCATAATACAAGCACTGCACTCACTGAAAAATAAATACAATCTCATTATCACAGTTAAAAAATTGCCTCAGTAAATATCGTTTCATCATTTCATGATAAGTTGAGTATGATGAGTTTTAGGTCCCTGAACTAAATCATCCTTTCTTTGACTGAAGAAATGTTTTAGACTAGAGCATCTGAGTAATTCAAGTTCATGGATATACTGCTACTACGTCATGGGACCATTTTCTCCTGAGAGAAAAGAGGTATTCTTATTATAGGGTTTGTACAGGGTATCACTTAGTAGCTAAGAAAAAGATTTTTGAGGGAAAGAATTACCTCCTTTTATAACAGACATAAAGAATAATAATAAACGAGTATATGACAAACAAATGCATGAAGTTTCAAAACTACTCACCGGCCACTTTATTAGGTTCAGTTGCTAATCAGCCAATCAAACAGCCGCAACTCAATGCATTTAGAAATGTAGAGGTGGTCAAGACAACTTGCTGAAGTGCAGGCCCAGCATCAGAACGGGGAAGAAAGGGGATTTTAGTGACTTTGAACGTGGCGTGGTTCTTGGTGCCAGATGGGCTGGTCTGAGTATTTCAGAAACTGCTGATCTACTGGGACTTTCACGCACAACCATCTGTAGGGTTTACAGAGAACGGTCAGAAAAAGAGGAAACATCCAGTGAGCGGTCAGTTGTGTGGACGAAAATGCCTTGTTGATGTGAGAGGTCAGAGGAGAATGGGCAGACTGGTTCCAGATGATAGAAAGGCAGCAGTAACTCAAATAACCAACCAAAATCTCTTAGGAACGTTTCCAACACCTTGTTGAAAGTGTGGCATGAAGAATTAAGGCAGTTCTGAAAGCAAAAGGGGGTCCAACCTTATTAGGTACACCTTGCTAGTAAAAAGTGGCCAGTGAGTGTATACTAGACAAAACAGTCACAAATTTGACATGGTTGTTTCCTACAACAGTGCCTAATTATTAATAAGATTCCTAACTAGGGAACATAATTCAAGGGTCAATAAATCACCGATAAAACTGGATAATCCAAGAACTCTAATTAACTGGAAAGAGGACTTAATATGGACAAATAAAATAAATATGTCAGAGATGAGCTTCAAGAACGAAGATGAAAAGGTTGAGTTTTGATGTGGCAATAGCAAGAGTTCCATAATGTTGGAAAATAGATTTCCTTAAAGTTCATGAGAATGAAGTCACTGAAAAGCAGGCTCAGTGAAAGGAATATCTGTGGGGTTTTATGACTGTGTTGCGATGGATAAGGCAGAGAGAAAAGGTTTGGAAGACATGCAGTTGTGTCCTTTGAGAGTCATGATTGTTATTTAGTGTCTTAGTTCTGTCAAGAGGGAACCAAAGTTAACCCTTTTAGTAAACAAATGCCCATTACCTCTAGGTTCCGGTGTAGTTAACGCCCTTTGGACTTTACTAAGCCAGAGATGGCTTTTGAGAAAAAACTCATTGCTACAGCTACTACAGAGTCCCTCACTTGGATCAATGGCTGTCTTCATGCGATCCTTGAACTATAAATACTCTCTCTACATTTGCTACCTGTGTAAAATGAACAAATTGTAAGTGGCTCTATAGAAGCGCATCTGGCAAATGCCATAAATGTAAAATGTTAAATATTAAAGATGTCCTCAATCGAGAGTGAGTAGAATGTCATGTATTGAGGGTCTGGATATGAGATGAGAAGTGACCTCTGGTCTGGGTGATGGTCTGGATTTTACCAGACCACAGTGGTTGGGAGCGATTACAACCTCCATTGGAAAAGATTCCCTGAATCTTTTGATGACATTATGGACTGTAGATGATGAAATCCCTAAATTCCTTGCAGTTGCACGTTGAGAAACGTTGTTCTTAAACTGTTGGACTATTTGCTCACGCAGTTGTTCACAAAGTGGTGAACCTCGCCCGTCCTTGCTTGTGAACGACCTTTCAGTGATGCTCCCTTTATACCCAATCATGACACTCACCTGTTTCCAATTAACCTGTTCACCTGTGGAATGTTCCAAACAGGTGTTTTTTGAGCATTCCTCTTGTTGCCCCTGTCCCAGGCACAGTTGTTGTGGATGGGGTTTGATTAGTTTGGCATCATGGGCCGAATTACACACTATTCTTATCATTCTGACAGGACAATATGAGATTTTTCACAAATTCGTATTACAGGAGTAAATTTGATCTTAATTTAAGAATCTTACTAATCGAACTAGGAACGTGCCTTTTATTCCACCGTTTGACGTACAGACTTTCTCTCAAAGCTCACTTCCACGCTGTAGGTTAATCCATCTGCTCTTTACTCTGTATGTTGCGCTTGTGCAGTTTTGCAGCTCCTGCTATAGAGAGCTGTTCTCTTTCGTGCAGGTGCTTTAAGCCTGTGCCCGTGGACCATCAACTCAGTAAGACTTTGTAATTCAAACCACGAATTTTCATATTAGCACACAGACTACCTGAAATGGTACAGTAGCTGATCTTACTTTTGCTTTCGTATTACCCAAATAGTTCACATTCTTTCCACACCACTGCTGCAAAAACAAGCAAAGTGAAAGTAAAACTTTGACTGCACTTCCTGCCCGCCTATAGAAGCCCAGACAAACAGCAGTTTTTTCTCTATTTTTTCTCTATTTCAAGAGATTTACCTCATAAGGAATCTAGACTACTTCATCAGAACTGCACATGAATTCGGTTAATAATGAATTAGGCAATATGATAAATGATTAAGCCACAGATGTTAAGACATTTTATACTTCAGGCAGCTCTGATGAAGGGAAGGGAGACGGAAAGTCTAACATGACTTTTCATCACTGGAGCAAGACGGCAACACACCACTAAGATCTTTGTCCAGTAACAGTGTGCTGAGCACAGAAGAACAATGATTCTTAAGAGGAACAAGTAAAAATGCCATTAGTTTCTGAAACGGCTGAATAGTTCTCGCTAGTTTCACTCGAGCAGGAATCAGAGTGGAAAGACGTCATTAAAGACGCTCCATTTGAACGCACTGATTTGAAGTGAAGATGCTTTGGATAAAGGAGGCTATAAATGCAGTAAGTGTAAAAAATCAAACGTCTGTATTAAGAAGAACTTACTTCTGGGTCGTTTGGCTCTTTGACTGAAGAGCAGAGTGCTGGTAGCTGGTAGGCGTTTGTGGTTTGTCTCCTGCCTTTGTTCTCTGACGTTGGCTTTTATTTGCGTCTGTGTGGGCGAAGGTGCTGGGGTGTGACTGGCTTTCTTTTATGTGAAGAATTTGAACTATTTTTTTTGTATTTAAGTAACAATATATTTAATTAATTACACATTTGCCCATAATTCAATCACAGTAGTTTAGTGTTCAGTAGTTTTAACTGGAAGCTAATTTACTAAAATAATACATTTAGCCTAATTAAAAAAAAAAAAACATCCAGAATGAAACAGGAAGTAGTTTCAGAGAGAAGATGCCCACCTACATTACGGATTTATGGCTGATTATAGTCGATATAGCAGATTTTACCTGCTTTCCTGTTAGCGGAGTTAGCTAACTTTGTTTCCCTGAGGGAAATGAAAGGGAAAGGCTAACAGTGAGGCTCGCTGCCTGAGGAGGTGACTAGACTAGACAGTGCGGCGTTTACAGTGTGTTAACTGAGGTCACTCAGTGTCGATCATAATTCAGTTTTATATCTCTCTGTTCCTCAGATGATGGAAACTAAGAGGTGGACGCTCTGGAAGGCCAGTCAGGTGAGATCTGTTCTGATTCATGAAGAAATAAGGGAAAATGTAGCCGATTAATCTCTCATTAAGCCTGCGTTTAATTTAAAAATGATATGTTACTAAACACAGGTGAGGAGATGGACTGGGAAGCCGAAGGAGACGGACGGGGCTGGAGGAGCAGATCTGATGGAGGTTAGTGATGAAGAAGAAGGTGAGCTGTTTAAGTGGTCAGTCAAAATGAATCATATATAAATAATAAATCTTAATTTGTGAAGGTTTGGGTTAAATTTATTGTTTTTATTTTATACAACAAAACATTTTATCTGTAATTTGCTTTTATTCATGCAGAGCTCATTGAATTCTCTGTATGTGTGGTGTTCTGTTTCAACAAATCACATGACTAAAACTCAGGTGATGCCTACAGGTATTCAGGAGATCCCAAGCGCTGATTGGAGCGTGAGAGAAGGTCCAGAGTCCTGGTGATTCCCCAGAGAACTCTGGGCAGAGGAGTCCGAGGTGTAGCTCAGTCATGTGATCTCCGCATGGATTCTGGGAGATGGAGTCCATGACTCTCTGAGAGCTAGCTGGATGCGTGACACCTGTATTCCTTTATTGAGCCACTAGATGGTGTAAACACATCAGAAAAGGCTGACTTGGCATTGGAGGAGCACACCGAGAGAAACTGACACAGAAAAGGGTCTAATATATAAGCTGTGAACACACTAGCAGTAGTGCAGTCAGGAGGAGGCTGTGAATAAAAGTGTTGTCCAGAAAGATGAAACAGAGCTGTAGAAGATCCTCAAATGACTGAGAAAGTTGTAGAACATCAAGAAAGAAGTTCCAACAAAGTTAACCTCCAGAAAGAAGTTCATTCATATCAAGAATGTCCATGAAATGAATATCCCGAATACTTCATACCTCAATATTAGTGACAAAACCTGGTAAAAAGAGAGTTTCAGTATAGATTATACAGAATATAATAACTCCAGATCTTTAAAACATTGAATCAAGCATCTACATTTTTTGGAGGTGTCTATATTTGCATTTTACAAATCTGCATTGTACAAATTACATTTATTGTTATTATTATTATTATTATTTATTAATAGTGGCAGTAGTGTTGAATGTTATTGCTTTTTCATATTTAAATTTTTTTAGAAAAGCAGTTTCATTAGGTTCTTTATCTGTTCTATGCATTAATTCGCCTGCAGAAGACCCAGCGAACCCAGCGTTGTTTTATCATGTTCATTTGTGTTAGATAATGCCAGAACAAGTCATTGGCTAGAATATTTATTTGTATGTTTTTTTCTTTAGTTTGCTCCGTTTTGACGTGTGGGAACACTCCTCGTGTATTCGGGTCTGTATCAGACACCGGTTTGGCAAAACCTACAGGTCTCGGTCCAACCAAACCCTGCTGACTTTACTGCTGGTGGGATGCGTTTTATGTGGGAATTCTTCAGGCTTTTCTCCTCTTCTAGCTGCACGTTAGCGCTTTACTGCCAGCATAAACTGCCTGTTTTCATCTCTGACTCTTTAGAGTCTCATTGCTCTCATATCGCTCCTGCAGCTCGAGCTGCTGTTATAAATGACAGAAGAGCCTTAAAGTAATAAAGAAAGTAAAGGATCATCAGCACCTGAGTTAACCTCAAATCCATAACCTACTGACAGGGAAGCAGGTATTATGTAAGGAGTGTTTTATTTCTTTTCTGACATCTCTGCAAACATATGGTTTTTAACATAACTACAAATTGTGGTTTCTGTGACAATCTGATCTTTTCAGGTGCTAATTCAAAGGTTTTCAGCATCAGCAATTAAGAAAAAACTAAACAAAAAAAAGTAGATTTTAGTTTTGTTTGTGGGCCACTATGGTTTACTGTTACAAACAGGTGGGCGTTGAGCTGGAAAAGGTTCAGAACCTCTGCCATACACTATGGACAAAAGTTGGGACACCTACAGAAGCTTCTATGACATCCCATTCTAAATCTCTTCACACACTGATAGCAACACCACAGAAGAAATGCTAGCACAGGCTTCCAGTATCCGTAGTTTCAGGTGGTGCACATCTCGATGACCAAACCACTTTGGAAGCTGGCATGTTCCCTGAGTTTTTCCAGCAAGATAGTGCGCCACCACATTATGGGTGACAGGTCCGAGCATTCCTAGATGAAGCGTTTCCTGGAAAGTGGATTGGTCGTTGTGGGCCAGTTGAATGGCCCCCAAGGTCTCCCGATCTGACCCCCTTAGACTTTTGTCTTTGGGGTCATCTGAAGGCAATTGTCTATGCTGTGAAGATACAAGATGCGCAGCACCTGAAACTACGGATACTGGAACCCTGTGCTGGCATTTCTTCTGTGGTGTTGCTCTGTGTGTGAAGAGAAGGAGAAGAGGCTGCACTGACAATCCAACACAACGGGCAGCACTTGAACACATTTTATAAGTGGTCAGAAACTTGTAAATAACTCATGAAAGAATGAAGTTACATTAAAACCAGCACACCGTTGTTTTTCTTGGGAAATTCTCAGTAAGTCTGATGTGTCACACGACCCTCTTCCCACTGAAAAAAATAAAGTTGGATCCAAAACAGCCGCCATGGTCACCACTCATCTTGAGAAGTTTTCCCCCTCCCGTAAACTAATGTGCCACAAACAGGAAGTTAATATTACCAACCATTCCCATTTTATTTGGGTGTATCCATATAAACGGCCCACGCTGTACAACAACTACTATAACAACTACAACTACTACAACAGCAACTACTACTACAAGAACTACTACAAAATAACTAATACAACAACTACTACTACAAAACAACTAATACAACAACTACTACAAGGACTACTACAAAAACTACTACAAAACAACTAATACAGCAACTACTACAACAAAAACAACTACTACTACAACAAATACAACTACTACAAAACAACTAATACAACAACTACTACAAAACAACTAATACAAGTACTACAACAAGGACTACTACAAAAACTACTACTACAACAAAAACAACTACAACAACAACTACTACTACAACAAATACTACAACTACTACTACAAAACATACAACAACTACTACAAAACAACTAATACAACAACTACTACAACAAGGACTAATACTACAAAACAACTACTACTACAACAAAAACAACAACTACTACTACTACAATAAATACAACTACTACAAAACAACTACTATTACTACTACTACAAAACAACTAACACTACTACTACAACAACTACTACTACAAACAACTAATACAACTACTACAACAACTACTACTATAACAACAACAAGCACAACTACTACAACTTCTACTACTACTACAACTACTATAATAAAAACAACTACTCACCAAGTCAGGAACACAGGCTTGTGGGTGAGGTTCAGTTTATTCTGCAGTGATTACTACAACAACAACTACTACAACAACAACTACTACTAGTACTACTACAACTGAAACTCACTGCAGTCTGTTTCAAATTTACATTGTGAATATGAAATATTAGCTGAGTTTCACCTCAAATATAACAGAGTGAACACACAGAAATCAGAGGAACACCATCTGGTGGGCACCATTAAAAACTACAGCCTTGTAACTCCGAGCATATCACTGCTGTCGGAACAAAACCTCGTATCTCCACTTTTGTCACTACTCGGTTTATGAAATAATTTGAACATGCATGTTGGCCTTTATATTGTCTGTGAAGTTCATGAAGGATGGAGCAAAATAAGCGGCCAAAATTGACTTGGAGAACATTCCGCTTCCACTGACTTGCATTGAAAGTAATGAATCTGTAGAAATTACATAATGCGTTCATGTCAACATGGAACAGAATCTGTAAGGAATGCTTCCAGCACCTTGTTAAATCCATTCCACAAATCATTTAGACATTGAGTTTGAACATATCATGCATGCATTCTTAATGAATAGTTACATTCTTTTTCACGCCTTCCTCTAAACAACATCACCAGTGGTAAAACTGGTGACTCTGTAAAACCCACCTGTACAGTCCTCTGAGGGGTATATCGGTTTTTCCTGGATGCTTTTCTTCACCTCTGTGAAAGGCTCGGATTCTTTCTTTCCTCGTATGTGTTCTGTTTCTGTTCTTCTGGTAATCCATTTTCCCACCAACTCTTCTCCAGCAGCTCTCTCTGCAGGTAGTTACTGACTGGTTCTTTTTTTTGGCCCAGCCACAGGTCATTGTCATGGCAGAGAGATCACTTTCACTCAAAGGCCTGTCCACTGAACAATCCGCTTGTTTTGCTTTTTTTTGAAGTATAAACAGAAATGTTTCCACTCTGGTTGCTGGTTGTTTCACTTCTGCTTTAAGTAATGAAGTGGTTGATGTGTAAAAATGTGACATATAAGTCAAAGTGATGTGTAAAAACCATGACGTGAGAAACTAAATTGAAGAACGTTACTTTCCAGATGAACAACAGGTGGTAAAATTCAATTCTTGTTGGTGATGGACATGTTATGCATAACTTATAAACAATGTAATAAGTTATTTGATAGAACAAGACAGCTGAAATGGATAGATTTCAGATGCAGCTGGATCCTGGTCCACGAAAAACGACATTTCACCCAAGAAAAAGAAAATCTACAACATGAATATTCAGCTCTAGTTCTGGGCGTCGAGTTTCCAGCAGTCTGGTCTGTTCTCCACTCAGACACACATGGTACAACTCCTGTTGATCGCCTGGTCTCCCACGTGAATTTGAGCAGGAAAGTCCCCAAACAGGATCCACCAGTACTTCAGAGGAAAACTGTATAAATAGATTGGGCAATATTGCACAGTATTGCTGTTATTTTATGTTGTTTCTTGTCAAAATATACAGATTTAAAATTCACCGCTGTTCTGACTAATGAATCCACAAAGGTTTATTAAAATCAAAAATGATGTCCCTTTGACAAAGACATAGATTTTGATATGTGAAATCAGTGGACTGTCACAGTGAACTGTGAGACAGGCATTGTATCGGTATTATATAACAATACTGACACCTTCCAGTGAGAGAAATGCTGAGACATTCTGACCAGAACATCTTAAGCTTTCACTAACACGTTTAGATTGAACCACTTAACATCTACATCTTTTACTTTGAGCTGCTGGTAACTTCATACATCATCATACAGCCTAAACAACATTAATATTCATATTAAAGAAATGCTGTCTGGATAGATGAGGTGTAATATGGTCATACTGGTTAAAGACGACTTCAGGAGGCAGGACTGAACGTCCACAAGGCCTTTTATCAGCCCTCCACTCATACACTGAGTGCAACATGATAGCAGAAGTGATGGACAATAAGAATTAACAGGAACACAAAATGACAAATGTTTTGAGTGCAGCCATTTCCTTTCATTTAGTCAAATATAGATGAACTACTACACTGACACATTAATACAGGAATACATAACGCATGCCGGCACAGTATGTAAAACGTTAAAATGTTCTAAAACGTAGTCCACTGTGCTGCTCAACTCGCCCCACCAAGACATGAACACAGCTTGTGGATGATGTTCAGTTTATTCTGTCATGATTATGACGGCTACACTATGTGAGTTCATTCATAAATTGGGCAGTTTATCCGTTTCGGGATACATGTACAATGAATAATGTCAGATAAATTATACATTTTATTAATTACATTTTAACACACCACATTCTGTGTCAAATGTACAGTGACATGATTGGCTCCTCCCACCCCTCCATGTGCTGTTTTCCGTCTTCCATGTGCTTTTCTGTTTTGGTCTAGTCCACATACTTTCTTTGTTTTGATTCCGTCCCAGTCCAGCCCCCTTGTTTTCTGACTCTGCCCCTGATCATTGCCACCTGTTTTCCATCTGTGTCTTGTGAACCCTCATTATCCCTGTTTGTATTTAAGTCCTGTGTTTGCCCCTTGTGTTTGGATGGTCTATGTTTGATTTATTGGATGGATGTATGCATTGTTTGAAGTGTAGGTATTGTTTAATATGTTTGATCTTGGTGTGGCTGGTTAGTGTAGTGGTTAACACCTCTGCCTTCTACACTGTAGACTGGGTTCAATCCCCACCTGGGCAAACACCCTACACTATACCAATAAGAGTCCTTGGGCAAGACTCCTAACACCACCTTCGCCTACCTGTGTAAAATGATCAAATTGTAAGTTGCTCTGGATAAGAGCGTCAACCAAATGCCATAAATCTTCTGGCCCCGTTGTTTGTTTGACCAGTTCATTTTCATCATATCTGTACCTCATTATCTCTGTTAGCTCCCTGAACCTGGACTGTTTTGACCATGACCCTAGATTTGCCGAATAAATCTTGCTTTTCTCAGCAAATGCATCTGCCTTATCGCTCCCCAACATTACATGCAGTATATTTGTGAATATTTCGATTAAGATTAAGATTAAGTGACCCTTATTATTCCCACTACAAGAAATTTTCACCTCCATAATCTAACCCATCTGTGCAGTGAAATGCCACACACACACTAGGGGGCAGTGAGCATACTTGCCCGGAGTGGTGGGCAGCCCTATCCATGGTGTGCGGGGAGCAGATGGGGGTTAGGTGTCTTGCTCAAGAACACCTCAGTCATGTACTGCTGGCTCTGGAGGTTCCCTAACCTCCAATATATGCAATATTAGTTAAGTATCAATTTAGCACCTTGCTTAACAAAGTTAACATACAGAAGAGAAATTAAAGGAGTGCTGCCATCTAACACACTAACAAACTAACGCTCTATAAAAAAGTATATATGTATGTGTATGTATGCATACATGTACCCATGTATTCATATACATATGTGTATATACATGCATACATATATAATTACATACATACATACATACACATATACATATATTCATACATACTATGCACAACATACGTATGTATGTATGTATGTTTGTGTATGTAGGTATGCATACATGTATGCATGTATTCATATACATATATGTATGTACATATATACATATATATAGTTACATACATATATAACCATACATATATTCATATGTACTATACACATGTGTATGTGTGTATGTATGTATGTATATATTCTCATACATTTATGTACATATATTTATGTACATACATATGTACACATATACATATACACATACGTATGATATACATATGTATGTAGGCAATAAATATATATATATATATATATATATATATATATATATGATATGTGTCTATGTATGTGTGTATGTAATAAGTATACATACATGCATATGTGTAATCATACACATATATGTATATATATATATATATATATATATATATATATATATATATATACATATATAGTTGCATACATATATACACACATACATATTTATATGTACATGTATGTATATGCATGTGTATGTGGGTATGTACGCATAAATGTATGCATGTATTCATATACAGTGGGTTGCAAAAGTATTCAGCCCCCTTGAACTTTTCAACCTTTTGCCACATTTCAGGCTTCAAACATAAAGATATGAAATTGACATTTTTTGTGAAGAGTCAACAACAAGTGGGACACAATCGTGAAGTGGAACGAAATTTGTTGGATATTTTAAACTTTTTTTAGAAATAAAAAACTGAAAAGTGGGGCGTGCAATATTATTCAGCCCCCTTGCTTTAATACTTTGTAGCGCCACCTTTTGCTGTGATTACAGCTGCAAGTGGCTTGGGGTACGTCTCTGTCAGTCTTGCACATCGAGAGACTGAAATTTTTGCCCATTCTTCCTTGCAAAACAGCTCGAGCTCAGTGAAGTTGGATGGAGAGCGTTTGTGAACAGCAGTTTTCAGCTCTTTCCACAGATTCTCGATTGGATTCAGGTCTGGACTTTGACTTGGCCATTCTAACACCTGGATACGTTTATTTGTGAACCATTCCATTGTAGATGTTGCTTTATGTTTTGGATCATTGTCTTGTTGGAAGATAAATCTCCGTCCCAGTCTCAGGTCTTTTGCAGACTCCAACAGGTTTTCTTCCAGAATGGTCCTGTATTTGGCTCCATCCGTCTTCCCATCAATATTAACCATCTTCCCTGTCCCTGCTGAAGAAAAGCAGGCCCAAACCATGATGCTGCCACCACCATGTTTGACAGTGGGGATGGTGTGTTCAGGGTGATGAGCTGTATTGCTTTTACGCCAAACATAAGTTCGATTTTGGTTTCATCTGACCAGAGCACCTTCTTCCACATGTTTGGTGTGTCTCCCAGGTGGCTTGTGGCAAACATTAAATGAGACTTTTTATGGATATCTTTGAGAAATGGCTTTTTCTTGCCACTCTTCCATAAAGCCCAGATTTGTGCAGTGTACCACTGATCGTTGTCCTATGGACAAAGTCTCCCACCTCAGCTGTAGATCTCTGCAGTTCTTCCAGAGTGATCATGGGCCTCTTGGCTGCATCTATGATCAGTCTTCTCCTTGTTTGAGCTGAAAGTTTAGAGGGACGGCCGGGTCTTGGTAGATTTGCAGTGGTCTGATGCTCCTTCCATTTCAATATGATCGCTTGCACAGTGCTCCTTGAGATGTTTAAAGCTTGGGAAATCTTTTTCTATCCAAATCCGGCTTTAAACCTCTCCACAACAGTATCTCGGACCTGCCTGGTGTGTTCCTTGGTCTTCATGATGCTCTCTGCGCTTTAAACAGAACTCTGAGACTATCACAGAGCAGGTGCATTTATACGGAGACTTGATTACACACAGGTGGATTCTATTTATCATCATCAGTCATTTAGGTCAACATTGGATCATTCAGAGATCCTCACTGAACTTCTGGAGTGAGTTTGCTGCACTGAAAGTAAAGGGGCCGAATAATATTGCACGCCCCACTTTTCAGTTTTTTATTTCTAAAAAAAGTTTAAAATATCCAATAAATTTCGTTCCACTTCACAATTGTGTCCCACTTGTTGTTGATTCTTCACAAAAAATTACAATTTCATATCTTTATGTTTGAAGCCTGAAATGTGGCAAAAGGTTGAAAAGTTCAAGGGGGCTGAATACTTTTGCAACCCACTGTACATATATGTATGTTCATGAATACATATATAGTTACATACATATATACACCTATACATATATACATACTATATATAAATATGTATGTATAAGTACAATATGGATGTATGGATGTATGTGAGTATGTATGCATACAATATGTATGTTTGTGTGTATGTATGCATACAATATGTAAGTATATATGTATGTGTGCATGCATATAAGTATGTATACAATATGGATGTATGTTTATGTATGCATACATGTATGCATGTATTCGTATACATTTACATACATACATGCACACACACAAATACACACATATGCATATTTGAATTTTTTTATTTCTCACTTTGCCACAAACTTTTAAAGTCACATTTGACCGACAGCCAATTTGACAGTTTCGTGACGACAGTTTGGGAATTTAGTGCAAGGAGCTGGAGTACGAACTGCCGGCTGTGCAGCGAGTGGGCGGATCTTGTTACTCTGATGTAGCAACAAGCTGCTTGTTAAGGAGCTATAATTTGGAGGAAGGATCTGAACATTACAACATATTAAACGCCGCGTTCGCCGCCCGGTTTATTAATTTCTTACTGTATTTATTAAACTGTTATATAATCAGAAGAACACTTGAGGAGTGTGTTATCACTATAATATCACAGCTGGGATGATCTACAGCGACCAAATCACAGCCGTGATGTTATTTCATGATAATCAGTAGAACCTGAGAGGGACTGTGTTAAGTACATATACACACACCCATGAATACCTGTGTATTGTCTGATCTTCATGTGTTAACACTTTTGCCTTTGGCTACATTCTGTTTAGGCTCTGGATGAGAAAAG